>NC_092243.1:56256969-56429469 GCF_036320965.1 Panulirus ornatus
TATTTCCTACCGCTCTCTTTTGTATATCTCCCAGTCCCTCAAACTCCTTCCCTGCAGATAACGCCCTATACACCTCTCCTTTTTCTTTCACTAACAACTAAACACACAGTAATCATGTGACGCAGAAGCTTGCCGAGTATTGCGTGGTCTAGCTAGGAGTGGGGACACACAAGCAGCCAGCACTCGGGAGTAAAAATCAAAGTAATATCCATAGTATAAGTCTGTTTATGTATATGTGCGTGTGTGGGCGTTTATCTAGTTGCATGTGTATGTGGGTGGGTTGGACCATTCCTCGTCTGTTTCCTTGCGCTACCTCGCTAACGCGGGAGACGGCGATTAAATGAAATAAATATGATGATATATATATATATATATATATATATATATATATATATATATATATATATATATATGATTTTTTATGATAATTCGCTGTTTCCTACATTGGCAAAGTAGCTACAGGAACAGAGGAAGAAATAAGCTAATTTTTTTAAAAAGACTTTTTCATGGTTTTCCCTGACCGCATATGCCCTGGTTCAGTCCATTGACACCTTTCCCCCCTGTATAACACATTGCTCCATTTCACTCTATCTCATGCACACTGAACACTTTCCTGTATATATATATATATATATATATATATATATATATATATATATATATATATATATATATATATATATATATATGATTTTTTATGATAATTCGCTGTTTCCTACATTGGCAAAGTAGCTACAGGAACAGAGGAAGAAATAAGCTAATTTTTTTAAAAAGACTTTTTCATGGTTTTCCCTGACCGCATATGCCCTGGTTCAGTCCATTGACACCTTTCCCCCCTGTATAACACATTGCTCCATTTCACTCTATCTCATGCACACCTAACACTTTCCTGTATGTTCAGCTTCCGAGCACTCAAAACCATTTCCACTCCATCACTCCACTTCCAGTTTGTCTCTCCCTTCTCCTTGCACCCTTCCCTTCTCCCACGTATGCGCTTTTTGTCAACCACTCCTCACTCACATCGTCCTCATGTTTCCAGACATTTTGGTACACCCTCTTCAGCTCTCTCAACCATATTTTTCATATTACCATATCCCTGTCTTACTGTATTTCCAGACATTTTGGTACACCCTCTTCAGCTCTCTCATCCATATTATTCATATTACCATATCTCTGTCTTACTGTATCATTTCTAACTAATTAAATCCTCCTCACACCACAATATTATGTCCTCGGGCATTTCATATCCGCACATTCAAGTTTAGAGCTCACGCCTCGCATCCACACAACACCGTCGGGACTACTGTTCTATCAAACATGCCCATCCTTGCCCTCACCGACAATGTTTCCTTACTTACCACAGATCCCTCATTGCGGCCAGGACATTTGTCCCCTCACCTACCATATGGCTATTTCAGCTTCCATGGTTCCATTTGCTGGAAGAAGTGTCCACTCTCAGGCAGCAGAAACATCCTTATTCTTTCAGGTTCTTCTCATTCAAACTAACACTCTACTAACCTGTTTCTTTCTACTGCTTGCTTTCATTCACTGTTCCTCTAAGCTTATTCCACTTACACACTCTGCCAGACTCGGACGCCAGCTTCTATAGTTTCTCACTCGAATCTGCCACCATCACAGTAAACAATAACTGACGTACTTCCCAGCTTCGCCTCCACCCCCACCTCATTCCCTCGCCAACTGACTTCATACCTGCTACTGTCTCCAAAACCCCTTCGTACAACATCCTCTGCACCCTGACCATAGATATATGAAACAACCATAATGACGTCACACACCTATACCAGAGCCCCACCTTCTGGAACAACTCACTCTCCTCTCTTCCTACTCGCACACACGCCTAACTCCATAATTTAAAACCATTCATGCTTCTCGCAGCTTTCCTTCCTCGCCATATATTCGAGACAGCTTCCACAAAACACCTTTATTAACCCTATCATAGACTCTTTCCCGATCCATAAATACCACGTACAGATCCCTCTGTTTCTTTAAGTATCTCTCGCACACATTCTTCAAAGTAAACATTTGATCCACTCATCCTTTAAGACTCCTAAACCCACATTGTTCCTCCGAAGTTTGAAGCTGTATGCTTGCCACCAACCTCTGTCACCACTTTCCCACATATCTTATCTGGTACATTCAATAATCTAATACCTACGTAACTTGAACGTTAACTTCTTCGGTCCTTGTCTTTATATAATGCCACTACACAGGCATTCTGACAGTCCTCAGGCACCTCGCCACGAGCCATACATTCACTGAAAATCGTAACTGACCATTCAACATCACAGTCATCCCCATTATTAAAAATTCAACTACAAGCCCATCCACTTTCATCGGTGTGAGCGCTACGCGCTAGTCCTGTCTCACAGCAAACACTTTACGTAGGTATTCGTAGGTAAGCAGGTATTCCCTCTTCTAATCTCTATGGCTCTTAACTCCTCCCTCGCCGTCTGGTTGGTAGGTAAGTGAGTACTATCCCCTCATGCCTTTCTCATAGGTAAGTACTTCTCTCCCTACGTCTCTCCTTCCCTCCATCTCTCCTTTACAGGTGGTTACATGATTCTCTCTCTCTCTCTCTCTCTCTCTCTCTCTCTCTCTCTCTCTCTCTCTCTCTCTCTCTCTCCCATCTTCCCCAAGAACAAAACCTAGTGTCAGGGGGAGAGGGACCGGGTCAACATGATAGGCCGAGTTGGATGTATCACTTTCGTTTCTTATTTCCTGGCCGACGGTGGCGAGGAAATTAGACAGTAAAATATGGGAGCCCGACACCTCCCATATCCCCCTGTTGTGTCCCCGGCGTTGGGGCGGGTATGGGAGGGGTAGAGATGGCTGGGGAGATTGGTGAGAGAGGGCATGGATGAAGAAATGTAGGGGAGAGTGGAAGGAGGAAGAGGACTAACGTATGGAGAGGAACTGTAAAGGAAGAGTTGAGGGTGTGGGTTATATTGGTATGGAGAGAGAGAGAGAGAGAGAGAGAGAGAGAGAGAGAGAGAGAGAGAGAGAGAGGAGAGAGAGAGAGAGGCTGACGGAAAGCAGATAAACAAGATGAATATATATTGATGAACACCAGACGTGAGTAAAAAGATATGAAAGTACATAAATGAATTATGAAATCATGGAAATGGGAAAGTAGAAGTTGAAAGTAAGTTGAAGATGAGGAAAAGGTAGAAATAGAAAATGAAGTTGTCTCTGGTGTTGTAGGTCGAGTTAAGGATGTAAAGACTGGGTTCGGTTGTCCCCTCCATAGCGTCCGGCTTAGATATCCCTGCTAGAAGTGACTTTATGGTGACCGTCCCATTAGGATGACCCCTGATGTATATATATATATATATATATATATATATATATATATATATATATATATATATATATATATATATATATATATGTATCCCATAAGAATTCAGATATCTTAACCATATAGATGACCTTAGAAGTCTCACCCATAAGGGTGACTTCAGCTCTCTCGCTCTCTCAAAAGGTTCATTTGATATGTACCATAACACTGGGTCGGGTAGTTGCCTTCTTCTTAAAGAACAGCTCCTCATAAACCAAAGAGCCAATTCACGTAGAGCCGTAACCCTCAGTTTGTAAGAGCCAATACATATAGTGCTTTTAGAGCTTCAGTGTCTAAAGCTTTAAAGACATTAAGAGAGATTGTAAGGTGAGCAGGGCTTCCTATACGGTTCCCGATCAGTGTATACCTATACGTAATCCAACGGACTCGATACTTCAGCCATAAGAAAGGGATCAATAAACTGGTTAGAGGCATGTAGGAGCTCGTGGCTTAATGAACGGTGTTGAGAGAGAGAGAGAGAGAGAGAGAGAGAGAGAGAGAGAGAGAGAGAGAGAGAGACAGAGAGAGAGAGAGAGAGAGAGACGTACAGAAAGTGAGTAGAATGAATGGTTGGAATTATGAAGGTGTGTCTTCGAGAGAGAGAGAGAGAGAGAGAGAGAGAGAGAGAGAGAGAGAGAGAGAGAGAGAGAGAGAGAGAGGTCAAAAGTTTCTCTCATCGTCTCCAAAAAGCAGAGCTTGGTAGGATCCAATATCATCTCGTTACAGGGAAAGGCTAGAAGCCTTAACATTTGCCCAACATGGAAGAGAGAAGAATGAATGATGAAGTGATCACAACCTTGAAATTTTCAAACTGGCTGGTTGACGAAAACAGTCAGAAGTTTCTTGATAATAGTAGGAATATAACTAGAGGCCATACCATAAAGAAAACCTTGTTAAGAAGGATACGAATAAGTATCTCTGCAGTGTGAGAATGATGGACGAATGCAGTAAACTAAGGTAGGAAAGTGTGAATGTGGGCGGAAACATATATAAGTTTAAAGTCTCGTATGGTGGTAAAGAAATCTTAAGAGATTGGACCCCACGAATGTAGAACTCTGTCTGAGTACAGTACAAATTAATGTTTACGATTATACAGTTTTATAAACACATCACATGCACGCGCGCGCGCTTACACACAGACAGACAGACAGACAGACAGACAGACACACACACACACACACACACACACACACCAGCTTACGCCAGGTGTGTGTGTGTGTGTGCGTGTATGTGTTGTGTGTGTGTGTGTGTGTCTGTCTGTCTGTCTGTCTGTCTGTCTGTCTGTCTCTCCGTCTGTCTGTGCGTACGCGCGCGTGTGTGTAATGTGTTTGTAAAGAGACCGGAATCATATAAGTTTTACTTATAAACTTGTGAGTTTTCCTTCCAAACTCTCACTTCCTTTTACTTTATGATCATTAGAGCGTCATCAAAGAGATCGGCTCTTCACCAGAGCCCACCGCCAGGTCGATGTTCTTCTCTATCGACAGCCTCAACTACCACCACCATCAGCGCTAAGAGGTTTCTCTTTTACTCCCCTGTCTCCATCTTTAGTGGTAGATGGGGAGGAGCCCTCCTCCTTAGTGCCTTCTCTCCATCTTTAGTGTTAGATGGGGAGGAGCCCTTCTCCTCAGTGCCCTCTCTCCATGCTGGATGGGGAGGAGCCTTGAGTTTTGCTATCGTATCTCCTGGTGGTTGGGGAGGAGCCCCCAGTCTCCATCTATAGTGATGGGTGGAGAGTATCTTTCTGTCTTGCTCTCCTGTCTCCATTTATGGTGGTGGGTGGGGTGGAGCATTCTGTCTTGCTCACCTGTCTCCATCTATGGTGGTCGGTGGGGAGGAGCATTCTGTCTTGCTCACCTGTCTCCATCTAATATGGAGGGTAGGAAGGAGCCTTTTGTCTTACTGTCCTATCTCCGTCTGTAGTGGTGAGTGGGAAGAATCCTTGTGCTTTAATAGTCTTTACTATTCTCTCATTCTTTATCTTTCTGTCTCTGTCTATGGTAGTAAGTGAGAAGGAGCCTCCATCTTAACTATATCCTGTCTCCGTCTGTAATGATGAGTTGGGAAGCATCTATCCTGACTCCAGTTATAATGATGGTGGGGAGGAGTCTTGTGCTTTACTATTCTGTCTTCATCTATAGTGGTGGTAGGGAGGGAAGGAACCCTCTACCTTCCTGTTGTTGGGAGTGGAGGAGCCTTCTGTCATACTGTCGGTGGGAGGGAAGGAGACCTCTACCTTACTGTCCTACCTCCATCTATGTAGAGTAGCAATATAGGATGCTGTTGCTGCCTTTCAACAGATAACCTCGTCATAAAATGACAAGTCCCTGTTATTTGACTTACCCAAAAACTCACATGTATTACCTGGCTTTCCCATGTATTCCCACATGCTTGAGTATATGTTGCCTGGGTATCCCACGTACATTTTCATGTACTGAGGTGCCTTACCTAGGTTTCCCCTGTCCTCCCATGTACCAGCCCCTCGTTTGAGGTACACCCGTCTCATTAAGCGTGCTGCTTGGGTGAGAAGGGTGGGAAGCATCTTCATTATCTCAACGTTCATATATTTGAATATTTTATGGAAATGTGAGCAGTGTACGAAGCATATTTTCAGAGTTAAAGACAGTTATACATTAGAGGAAAGTTTAGATATAACTTATATCTCAGAATCGTAGTTATATGTGTAATTTATTACAGTATATATTCTATTTGACAGTGACAAGGAATAAAGTAGACCGTGACGTCCTGCTATTTGTTTAAGTTAGCTTTAATCCAGTCCTGAAAAATGTAGTGGTCGTGGATGAAATGACTACATATTTATGGAAATTGAAGATAATCTTCGTAGGAAAATGACAGAAGGATTAGTCTGCACACACCAGAGGTATACGGAAGACTTTGTAACCATTAAGCCCGTGATTCTTCTTAACACGATTCGATTACATTAAAAACTTTTAGAAAGCAGTATCAAAGTGAGGAGAATCCCCTTCCGGTAGATCTGAGTGTGCACTCGACCAATAGATACTTGACAGAGCACCGAGTGATTACTTTTGCTGTAGCTTCCAGTATTGTTTGTAAAGTCGGCCAGCGCAACAATAGTGGGGGAAAAAAAATACAACCTTGAGACTCAGAAATTTCAATGAGCTTCACATTACTCATGATAAGCTGGGATGAGATAGTCCCCGTAACCAGTATAAAGGTAGAATGCTGGGAATGACTTTGGTGACATTACGTCTTCTTAAAGGATCCACAAAGAAAATAAGAGAACCTCATAACATCTCCCTGAATGGACGCCATCTCACCAGCAACACCAAAAGAGAAAAGTATTGCAAAGATCAAAGACAACTACACATGAGAGAACGCGTCTACATTCGTGGAACGAAATCATTCATCATCACGCAGCCAAGACAGAACATAAGATCACTTCTCTACCAATATGTACAACTCGAAAGAACCAAACCCATAAGCAACGCCGGCCGGAGCTCACCTGCAGGGGAAACCGACCTGACCTCAGGTGATCCTGGTTGTCCCCAGGTGGCTGATATCCCGCTCTTCCTCGCCACTAGATATTCCCTTTTAAAGCCACTATACGTTCAGACCTCAACAAGGACGCATGATATGCCTTAGTGCGTCCTTCAATTGTTTTCCTGTTCATGGCTTATTGTGCTGTACCCTTATCTTGTTTTACGACGTATTGACTGAAGGCGAGATCTGTGCCTCAAACTGTCCAAGATTATCACAATAAACATGGAAAACATCACGGGAAATTTGATTAGTTTTTGTTTGTAAGAATTACTGTAAAGGAAATACCAAGTGTGCAATGGTCTTGAACGGGACGTCTTTGTAAGAAAATCTGTTTTATATATATATATATATATATATATATATATATATATATATATATATATATATATATTTTTTTTTTTTTTTATACTTTGTCGCTGTCTCCCGCGTTTGCGAGGTAGCGCAAGGAAACAGACGAAAGAAATGCCCCCCCCCCCCATACACATGTATATACATACGTCCACACACGCAAATATACATACCTACACAGCTTTCCATGGTTTACCCCAGACGCTTCACATGCCTTGATTCAATCCACTGACAGCACGTCAGCCCCGGTATACCACATCGCTCCAATTCACTCTATTCTTGCCCTCCTTTCACCCTCCTGCATGTTCAGGCCCCGATCACACAAAATCTTTTTCACTCCATCTTTCCACCTCCAATTTGGTCTCCCTCTTCTCCTTGTTCCCTCCACCTCCGACACATATATCCTCTTGGTCAATCTTTCCTCACTCATCCTCTCCATGTGCCCAGACCACTTCAAAACACCCTCTTCTGCTCTCTCAACCACGCTCTTTTTATTTCCACACATCTCTCTTACCCTTACGTTACTCACTCGATCAAACCACCTCACACCACACATTGTCCTCAAACATCTCATTTCCAGCACATCCATCCTCCTGCGCACAACTCTATCCATAGCCCATGCCTCGCAACCATACAACATTGTTGGAACCACTATTCCTTCAAACATACCCATTTTTGCTTTCCGAGATAATGTTCTCGACTTCCACACATTCTTCAAGGCTCCCAGAATTTTCGCCCCCTTCCCCACCCTATGATCCACTTCCGCTTCCATGGTTCCATCCGCTGCCAGATCCACTCCCAGATATCTAAAACACTTCACTTCCTCCAGTTTTTCTCCATTCAAACTCACCTCCCAATTGACTTGACCCTCAACCCTACTGTACCTAATAACCTTGCTCTTATTCACATTTACTCTTAACTTTCTTCTTCCACACACTTTACCAAACTCAGTCACCAGCTTCTGCAGTTTCTCACATGAATCAGCCACCAGCGCTGTGTCATCAGCGAACAACAACTGACTCACTTCCCAAGCTCTCTCATCCCCAACAGACTTCATACTTGCCCCTCTTTCCAAAACTCTTGCATTTACCTCCCTAACAACCCCATCCATAAACAAATTAAACAACCATGGAGACATCACACACCCCTGCCGCAAACCTACATTCACTGAGAACCAATCACTTTCCTCTCTTCCTACACGTACACATGCCTTACATCCTCGATAAAAACTTTTCACTGCTTCTAACAACTTTCCTCCCACACCATATATTCTTAATACCTTCCACAGAGCATCTCTATCAACTCTATCATATGCCTTCTCCAGATCCATAAATGCTACATACAAATCCATTTGCTTCTCTAAGTATTTCTCACATACATTCTTCAAAGCAAACACCTGATCCACACATCCTCTACCACTTCTGAAACCACACTGCTCTTCCCCAATCTGATGCTCTGTACATGCCTTCACCCTCTCAATCAATACCCTCCCATATAACTTACCAGGAATACTCAACAAACTTATACCTCTGTAATTTGAGCACTCACTCTTATCCCCTTTGCCTTTGTACAATGGCACTATGCACGCATTCCGCCAATCCTCAGGCACTTCACCATGAGTCATACATACATTAAATAACCTTACCAACCAGTCAACAATACAGTCACCCCCTTTTTTAATAAATTCCACTGCAATACCATCCAAACCTGCTGCCTTGCCGGCTTTCATATATATAAAGTCCACATCAAGACTCAGCCTCAATTGAAACATAGAGAGAATTATGAAACGAAAAAGGGAAAGACAAAGAGAAAGTATTTACGAATTTTGGAAGACGTGAAAGACCTATCTTTTGAAATGCGCCAGGTCATAGTCATTAGGGAGACATGAGAAGGTAGAGACTTCCAAAGCTTCGACGTGTAGGGAATGAAGCAGACATCAAAATGGCCCACCCTTGAGTTGCTGATGGCCACGTAGTAATCACATGACGCAGCAGCTTGGCGAGTATTGCGCGGTCTAGCTAGTAGTGGGGCCACACTGGCACCTACTAGCTCTTGGAAGAAAAAGCCAAAGTATTACTGTACTTATAGAAGAGGGAAAGTGAACCAACATCGCGGCGGAGGGCAAGAGGGGTCAAGTTTGGAAGTTAGCCTGGTACAGTTTATAAGTTAGACCGCTTTCAACTCAACTCTGTCAAGTAAGGATACAGAGCTAGAACCACCCCTAAATGTGACAGCAATACTCCATACGAAGACGAATTAACTCCTTGTATAAACGGAGCAACTGTTCAGAGGAGAAGTTTCGACATCTATAGAGAACACCCAGTTTCTTAGAGGCAGACAGCTATTCATGTAATGTGGAGTTTCCGAGAAAGAGTGGATGTTACAGTAATAACGAATAGGTTCATTGAGTCTAGATGTGGAACTAGAGAACCGTCATAGGAAAGACGAGAGTTGTAAGGAGTTTTCGATATAGAGATGGGCAGAAATTGGGTCTTGGAGGCATTACACTTAACAAGATTTTGTTAGAATTCGTTGTGTATTTGATGATAAAAGACTCAATTATATTTCTCATGGTAAAGGATTTATACTAAATTACAGAATTAGCGTTTCTCTGTCAATAAAATGGTTATAATTTTTAACATGATCAAACAAAGCATGGGATTCTTGTCCCGTTCTTATACTATATTTATATTGCTTTATGTTAGAACCATGTTGAAAATTATGACCATTGTATTGATTGTAGTAACTCTATTTCTGTTATTTACTATAACTCCTTTACCACGAGAAATATAATTGAATCTTTTATCATCAAATAAACAAAGAATTCTAACATTAATATCAGTGAAGGTCTATACAAACTAGATAGCTTTGTCGTAGGCAAAATTTGTACACGGTTCCCTTTCCTGTTTACATGATCAAAATTTTATGACAGGCATGATGCCAGACCCGAACACCACCAACTCGAACACCATTTTCCGGTAACACTTGTTTACCAATGGCGTCGTAGCTACGTCTCTTGCTTGTATATCAACTGACTGTTCTACGTCTTCCCTCTCAATCTTGTATCTCTCCTGACGATGTGATCATTACACGAAGGTGCACTTGGGAACTTATCGTGTTTCATTTTCCTCGTGGATGATATATATATATATATATATATATATATATATATATATATATATATATATATATATATATATATATATATATCGGTAATTTAGAGGATATATGAACGCAGACGCTTAATTAATAATATCTTGAGTAAAACCACTTCCAGAACATTGAACAACCTTATGTATCTGCAGGCGATGGAACCCCTTTATTGCGATATACGAATAACCCAGACCAAACAACGGAGTCTTTATTACCCATATCGCCTCGAGTCTTCTCAAAGGAAGCGTCCGGTCCTTGATCGCTCCTGTCGCCTTCGTGAACTGAGTGACTGGTAGAAATAAAGAGACTAATACTCCCTCACTGAATTCAACAATTAGGAACAACAAGATCACTCCCTCACATTTCACTTTGAAATATAACTGCAGCCGCTGTCTATTGCAACAATACAACTGCAACATATATTACTAATGGCTGGACTACATTCATGTTTAATCCCGACTTGCAATTAAGGTGTGTTTTATTACCGTGAAGGTATCAGTCAGACTTCAGCTACAATAGTTTGGATGCTGCTGATGTTTCGAACCCTGCCGTAATGTTGACTCGTATGGAATAAAGAGTCGATGTCCTCGGTCAAAACTGCTCGGGACGTTGTTTCGAACATTGCTGGTAGCATGTACCGTCAAAATATATCATCAAACCGAAATGCTTCGGGTTCGCTCAGAGTGTTTCGAGCGCCGCTACTGTTATGTTGAAGTCAGATGTTTCGAACATATTTTGAGAGATCTTTATTCAGAGGGTCTTATTGCTTCTGTCGAGTACGTTTCCGCACACACACACACACATACACACACACACACACACACACACATATATATATATATATATATATATATATATATATATATATATATATATATATATTTTTTTTTTTTTTTTTTTTATACTTTGTCGCTGTCTCCCGCGTTTGCGAGGTAGCGCAAGGAAACAGACGAAAGAAATGGCCCCCCCCCCCCCCCCATACACATGTATATACACACGTCCACACACGCAAATATACATACCTACACAGCTTTCCGTGGTTTACCCCAGACGCTTCACATGCCCCGACTCAATCCACTGACAGCACGTCAACCCCTGTATACCACATCGATCCAATTCACTCTATTCCTTGCCCTCCTTTCACCCTCCTGCATGTTCAGGCCCCGATCACACAAAATCTTTTTCACTCCATCTTTCCACCTCCAATTTGGTCTCCCTCTTCTCCTCGTTCCCTCCACCTCCGACACATATATCCTCTTGGTCAATCTTTCCTCACTCATTCTCTCCATGTGCCCAAACCATTTCAAAACACCCTCTTCTGCTCTCTCAACCACGCTCTTTTTATTTCCACACATCTCTCTTACCCTTACGTTACTTACTCGATCAAACCACCTCACACCACACATTTTCCTCAAACATCTCATTTCCAGCACGTCCATCCTCCTGCGCACAACTCTATCCATAGCCCACGCCTCGCAACCATACAACATTGTTGGAACCACTATTCCTTCAAACATACCCATTTTTGCTTTCCGAGATAATGTTCTCGACTTCCACACATTTTTCAAGGCTCCCAAAATTTTCGCCCCCTCCCCCACCCTATGATCCACTTCCGCTTCCATGGTTCCATCCGCTGACAGATCCACTCCCAGATATCTAAAACACTTCACTTCCTCCAGTTTTTCTCCATTCAAACTCACCTCCCAATTGACTTGACCCTCAACCCTACTGTACCTAATAACCTTGCTCTTATTCACATTTACTCTTAACTTTCTTCTTCCACACACTTTACCAAACTCAGTCACCAGCTTCTGCAGTTTCTCACATGAATCAGCCACCAGCGCTGTATCATCAGCGAACAACAACAATATATATAAAGTATCTATATTAGATTTCAGGTGTTTTAGATGAGATTTTATCATAGATTTCAAGACTTTGCATTACGGTTTAGTCAAACGTTTCGAAATACTTGATTATGTGGTCACATGTTCCAAACTTTGATGAAGGTTTTCAGAAGACAATATGTATTCATAACCTTTTGACGGAACTGCCTGGAATGGTCTGATTCCAACACCAGTCTCGGCCGGCCGAAGATAAATGAGGCTGCCCGAGCTGTGACAGTACCCGAACTGTATATTGAGTCAGACATTGTTAAGGGAAACGCTGGGTAAAATGCTCTCTTGTTTGTGTGTGTGTGTGTGTGAGTGTGTGTGTGTATGTGTGTGTGGTATTCATAATTATTTGTAAACAATGCTCATATATATATATATATATATATATATATATATATATATATATATATATATATATATATATATATATATATATATATGGGTCTCCTACTGCCTCGAGGCTGCACTACAATCTGTAGCAGGGAACTAGTAGATTCCTTCGGAATGAGAAGTTTTTCGACCGGACTGCACGCCATTTTACCTGAATATGATGCAATTTTACAGAAAGTGACTTTTCTCTCGCGGTTATATATATATATATATATATATATGTATATATATATATATATATATATATATATATATATATATATATATATATATATATATATATATATATTCCTATGAGTCCACGGGGAAAATGAAACACGTGGACTCATAGGAATATCTTGATCACGCTCAAAATTGTGATCCTTTCCAATATATATATATATATATATATATATATATATATATATATATATATATATATATATATATATATATATATATATATATATATATATTTCCAGCCCCCCGCTCCCTTCCCTTTTAGTCGCCTTCTACGACACGCAGGGAATACGTGGGAAGTATTCTTTCTCCCCTATCCCTATCGTTTTTTTTTTTTTTTTTTTTTCCAAAAGAAGGACCAGAGGAGAGGTCCAGGTGAGGATATTCCCTCAAAGGCCCAGTCCTCTGTTCTTAACGCTACCTCGCTATCGCGGGAAATAGCGAATAGTATGAAAAAAAAAAAAAAAAAAAAAAAAAAAAAAAATATATATATATATATATATATATATATATATATATATATATATATATATATATATATATATATATATATATATATATAACGGTCAATCTTCGTATGGTTGATCTTCAATATAAAAACCAAAGGAAGCAGCAATCATGTGCGTGTCATGGGTAAAAACCTTAGTGCCAGGGATATGCTCAGACAGCTCCCGAGAGCAGTGACTGGTATAATACGCATACGATAGGTTAGCATCATGGTGGACGGTAAGGGATTGTTGAAGAAAGGTAATAGATGGAGCATCAGTGAGGTGGCTAGCTTTTGATTTCACTCTGGCTATAAGAGATGTAAAGGAGAAAATTTTTAGAATGGAATGGATGATACAGATATGGAATAGCTGCTCACAAGAGTAATGATTACGTCACCTATGCATAGAATATCCCCAGCTTCTGGAAAGCAAATTTTGTGATGTTCTGTGGGTATGGTTTCCATGATAGAGTGGAGGGTATATGGTTATATCCAACATGTTTGTGCAATTTCTGGGTTGAAATGCAATGATTTGAAATTTGACGAATGAGACTGAGAAAAAGGATATGGGAGAAAATGGGTTTCCACACTGTTCAATATGATGATGTCACTGCTACCCCATTCCTAGATGCTGCACAATTCCAGGCCATATACCTCTTCATGGTAAAGTGAAGGTTCTGCATACTCACAAGTAGCCAGTAAATCGAGTGTTTGAATAACTTAGTTGTCAGCTTTGTAACGAGAGTTCTATGATTCGAGAGTATTCTTCTGGGATTTCACCTTCGAAAAACTAACCAGTTTATGATCCTTCATCGCCTCGACTGTGATGTACTATCTCAGTTTATACACGACCCTCCAGGAGGTTGTAAGTTGTATGCTTCAGGCTCACGGCATATAGTCCTTTCCTCTTCTCTTATTAGAGATTTTTGTCGTACGAGCCTAGGAATATGTTTGTGAGCGAAAGGCCGTTCTCTGTCTGCAGCGACGTCGGTGCAAACCCCTTGCAGATTTAATCAGTATGTTCTTAGCTTGTGGTTTATACAGGCACTATGACTTTATTTTCTCCTCGATATCCATTTCGAGACCACAAACACCCATGATTATTCATCCCCTGTTGGTCATTTTCATGTGTGATAAGGCAGAGGGTGTTTGGACTTCTACGTAACATTTCTATGTTCCAAATGAAAAAAAAAAAAAAAACGATCCCTGTTTCCAGAGCATTCAGCCTTTTTTTTTCTTTCTTTTTTACGTCCAACAGTTTCCCCCACTCCTTTCATTTGACATTTTAATGGAAACGTGGAAAGAGGATCAGTTAAGGGAGGTTGTCAATGGCAGCGCCAGCCACACATAATTAGGCTCGCTACTGCTGCACCACCGCTTAATCATGCCGTCATATTAGACCGTACTGGGATAAATACAGCCAAATGGAAACCCAAATGGGGACTTCATGACACATTTTTGGTTTCATTTTTTACTTTTATAATCATGAAAGAAGCAGACTTGGAATTTTTTTTTTTCAAATGATTATTGTTACGATATGACTGGTATTTTTGAATCTTACGTAGTTAGCTTTCAAAAGTAGATAAGGGCTCCCCGAATACCCAATTCCAAGGTATGTTCTGTTCCACAGTGATGGAGAAATAAAGAAATCAGTTGTGTCTTGCTCTTGGTTTAAGCTCAATTTAACGCTGTGATGGAATATATTGTAGCCATCGATCATATCCACTTCTCTTTATAAGAATCGAAAGATGAGATTCGTAAGAATATAGCACTGGGTCTGGTTTCTAGACACACCACACAGACACTAGAGGTGTATGAAAGACTTTGTGATCAGTAAGCAGAAAGTTGTAATGAACACGGTAGCTCCGAGCGCGGTCTCTGCCTAGATTTGTTTGAATGTCCCCTAGTCCAGTTAGTTCAGAGTACCTACTCTCGACGAAAATATATCATATTTAGTTCGAGCTACAAATGAAGATCTTGTTGATATGTTAAAGATGGAAAAGAGTTTGGTGTAAGTGATTACCTACCGATTACTTCTGAGATATCTGTTAATTTACTGTGAAAGTTGTGAAAAATTACGAGATTACAGATGCAAAATTTGCCGACAGGCAAATCGGGAATGATATGATCAAGGATAAAGCCATAGACGTAGGTTGGAAAATATTCAGTAAAACTTTCAAAGCAGTAGAAGGCACATGGTATGTGCCAGTGCGTAATAGGCAGTCTTCTCCCAAAACGAAACCGGAATGGTGGAACGATGAAATGAAGAAGTCCTTCTTGTCTAAGAGAGAAGTGCATAAGGAACTCAAAGAGAGCAATACCCAGCATTTTAGGGTAAGTTATATAGATTTACATAAAGAAACTAAAGGATTTATACGTCAAAGAAAACATCAGTATAAAGCGTATATCGCTGAAAATAGCAAAAGAAATCCTAAGGAGTTTCATAGTTATCTTAGAAGCTAGAGAGTCATTATCTAATCAGTTGGTCCATTAATTTCGAAAAATGGTGACTTGGTTCAAGACATCGAATCTATGGTGAAGAAATTAAGAACATATATATATATATATATATATATATATATATATATATATATATATATATATATATATATATATATAAGTATACTATACTGCATTGTTCCAATTCACTCCATCCAATGCTTTTCACCCTCCTGCGTGTTTAGCCCTATCACAACTTTTTTTCATTCCATCCTTCCATCTCCAATATGGTTTACAGCTGCTCCTTGTTCGCTCCACTTGTGAAACATACATCCTCTTTGTTAACCTTTCCTCACTGATTTATATATATATATATATATATATATATATGAAATGACTACGTTTGATCTTTTGTATAATATTGATAACATATTGAAATACTGTTCATAGTTTGATTAGTTTGTTAAATTGTTAAGATAAACAATAAATATGGACTTTTATAGATCCCTTACGTAAATTTGTGAATATTGATAATGTTATATAACATTTTATCTAGATTTATGGTAATGTTATACAAGTTTATAACCTTTATCGAATCTCATTGAAATATTTCACGGTATAACGCATTGGGTAAATTTATGGAGGCTTGTAAATTACCAGGGTAAGATAAATGTAAAACAGATTTACACTTCGTTGTGTGAAGGTTTTGTGAAGTGACGCCGTATCATACCTGTCATTGACTGCTTCCCAATTGCTTTGGGAGGTTCCTCAATTTTTTTTTTCTCTTGTTGAGGGCTCCAAGTTACTTCCCCTGCTTCATATCATCTTCCTTCCCCAAGGCTTTTATGTCGTTTGACAGTTTTATATTTTATTTGATCGCATCCCATTTTCTCTGACGGTTTCTGATCTCCCATTTTGATAAAGCCAACCAACTGTGACGGGTCTGAACAATTAGGTGCCTCAGAGTGTTGTTGACCCTTTGAGCACGAAGATACGACCCTTGATACGACAGTTTGTCCCTTGAACATGCGAGTGTGTCTCTTGAGGAATGATAGACTGGCCTTAGATATGACAGGACTTATAAGGGACAGGTTGAAGGACACAAGCCATCATACCAAAGGGTCATGTACAGTCATGTTTCAGGGTCAATTTACCGTCGTGCTCAAGGGTCGTGGACGTTCATATTTAAGGGTCGATACACCGTCGTGCCAATGGGTCATATACCGTCATGCTCAAGGAAGGTATACCGTCTTGCTCAAGGATCGAATACCGCCATGTTCAAGGCTCGTACACTGTTCTGCTTGAGGATCGTATGCCGTCGTGGATAAGGGTTGTATACCTTCTGTTCAAGGGTTGTATATCATCGTACTCAAGGGTCGTATGCTGTCATGTCCAAGGGTCGTACATCGTCGTGCTCAAGGGTCGTATGTCGTCATCCTCAAAGGGTTAAAAGTCACTCACTCGTTAATTCCATATAAAGGCGTGACTGATTGCTTGTTGTATGTCTTGAAGAGTCATGCAATATACGTAAGACAGGCGACTTCCTTTGGTAAGTTCGTCTCGGTCGAGGATGGTGTATGGAGGACGTTTGATCGCCGTACTGGACTCTCATAGTGGCTTAAGGAACGGAACCTAAAGTACCAAAGGTGGAACACCTTCTTAAGCCAACAGTGAATACAATGGACGAAAGAGGCTAGAGACATCTTCATTGTACTTTCACTATTAGGGGGTATATTTATACCTTTTTTCCTCCCCGGAAAACACAGACATGCTCCTTTCTCTGTGTCTTCCATGAAGTATAAAAATGACAGGTTTTTGTGTTTTATATTCAGTCGTAACTATTTTTTTTTCTTTTATGTCTTGCAGGCCGTCCATTTCGGTCACTTGGAGAAGCATATTAAAGAGAGCTCCCCTCTCCCGTGGTATTTGGCTAAGCGGTGTGACGCCGTACGATAAAGGTAAAAGGCGCTCGTGTTTGGTTTAGCGGCGTGGCTGCGTCCGATAACGGTGAAATTGTTGCTGGCTACGAGAGGAGAGGGAGAGAGGGAGGGACGGGGAGAGGGAATGAGAGAGAGAGGGTGAGGTGCCTGGGTGGGTCTCATTCCCCGAAGCGTATCAGTGGAGGTAAGGGTTCTTTTGTATTATGAGTTTCGATCTTAGTAAGGGTGCGTGGCAAGTGTTTTAGCACGGTGTTACCTCCGCTACTCCCCACCACCGCCGCATGTAATGTTCAGTGGAGGTATCGTTTATGGTATGCATTTCGATCATGGGGTAAGCGAATTAATGGGTTATCACGCTCTTCTTCCTCCTCCTCCCCCACCCACCATTCCCCCCGCACAGGGTAAACAAAAGTGGCGACATATTTCGTCTTGGTTTAGAATTTCCACGCATGGTCCTCGCGCGATACCATCTGATCAATTTTCCCCAAGTGATTCTTGACTCTGTCTTTAGGGAAGTTCATGAATATCGTGCGCTGCCTGGACCAGAAAGTTGAACAGCGATGGGTTAACGTATGAGAGGCGCGGGGGATAAGGCATGTGTATTATCTCTTGCAAGAGTAACATAACCCAACGCTCGGGTACAAGGTGACACAACCTGCTAGTCCGGAGAAGGTCGTTGTACGTCGATACATAGGCATTCAAGTGATAGGATGACATACGTAAACACACACACACACACACACACACACACACACACACACACACACACACACACTGTATATACATTAATTGGTGTGTGTGTGTGTGTGTGTGTGTGTGTGTATGTGTGTATGTGTGTCTGTCTGTCTGTCTGTCTGTCTGTCTGTGTGTTAAGGACGGAAATGTCACGAGCGTAGACAGTAGAGTGTGACTCTACTAGGGAGTGTGGCTTCTCATAGGTGTATGTCAAGTTGGATGGTATTTAACATTGAGTTGAAAAGAAATCTAGTACTTGTCGGGTTATTTCAGTGTCTATATGTTTTGCCAGTATTGTTTGTTGGGGGTTTGGGGATGTATGAGTACAGGTTTCTGAAGTGTGAGTCATGGATAGGTTTTATCTATTTCTACTTGGGTGTTGCAGGTCAGTTATGGAATGGTTTTGGCACCAAGACCCCCGTCTATGGTGGCTCTTACAGTGCTCAGGAAGCTATCTTGGTCCAAGGGGCGGGACCATAGGTCAGGAGGCCAAAATGCGTGGTAATGTTGTAAGTTTGTCTTTGTGGGGATAGAGCAGGAGAGCTGAGTAGAAATTATCCAGTGTGGAAGTTGTATTTTGGGCATTAAGAGTCTCGTAATTTTTTGAGTCGATGTCGGTAATGTTGAAGAGATGGTCGGTGGCCAGAGCGTAGATGGAAAAGTATAACCTCTTCATGTCTGGGCAGTATAGTTTCAAATAAATGAATATATGACGGTATGGAATTTTAATAGTAGATTGTAGGGGATAGTTATTAGTGCTTTGAAAGTCACTGCAGTGTAAATGTGTTTTGTGAATGTTGTGTTTGTTGTGTTTAAGGTTGCTAAATTTAGTGGCAGGGTTTAACACTACTCTTGTAAAGGATTCAAATGAATAAAAGACTGAACAAGTTTATGAGAAATTTTCTAGAAATTTTCAGCAGAGATACTTTTTTGTATGTTGAATACGAATCTGTGGTCAAAATCTAAAAATTCGTATAATTGGTGTAGTAATTAGCATTTAAATTTTATAATTACTTCAGGTGCTAATTAAAAGGGTTAATATTATGAATCACAGTCTTTTGACTCCAAATACTTAAATCCCATATAAAATAACATCTATACACAGATTTTCATTAAAATCTGAGGATGTTGGAAATCTGAAGAAAAAAATGGATTTTTCTTGATTTTTCTGAAAAAATAGAATTTCTTGACATATTCATCATAGATACTTTTGTGTATTCTGAATACGAATCTGTGGTCAAAATCTAAAAATTTCTATAATTAGTCGAATAATTAGCATTTAAATTTTATAATTAGTCCAGGTGCTAATTAAAAGGGTTGATATTATGAATCACAGTCTTTTGCCTCCAAAAACTTAAATACCATATAAAATAACATCTATACACTTATTTTCATTAAGATCTAAGGATGTTGAAAATATGAAGGAAAATAAATATCAGGCTATAGCCTTGGATTTTTCTTGATTTTTCTGAAAAAATAGAATTTCTTGAAATTTTCAGCATAGATACTTTTGTGTATATTGAATACGAATCTGTGGTCGAAATCTAAAAATTCGTATAATGAGTGTAGTAATTAGCATTTAAATTTCATTATAATTGCTTCAGGTGCTAATTAAAAGGGTTAATATTATGAATCAGCCTTTTGACTCCAAATACTGAAATACCATATAAGATAACATCTATACACAGATTTTCATTAAAATCTGAGGATGTTGGAAATCTGAAGAAAAAAAAATGGATTTTTCTTGATTTTTCTGAAAAAATAGAATTTCTTGACATATTCATCATAGATACTTTTGTGTATTTTGAATACAAATCTGTGGTCAAAATCTAAAAATTCCTATAATTATGGAATAATTAGCATTTAAATTTTATAATTAGTCCAGGTGCTAATTAAAAGGGTTGATATTATGAATCACAGTCTTTTGACTCCAAATACTTAAATATCATATAAAATAACATCTATACACACATTTTCATTAAAATCTGAGGATGTTGTAAATCTGAAGAAAAAAAATTCACGGCTATAGCCTTGGATTTTTCTTGATTTTTTTGAAAGAATAGATTTTCTTGAAATTTTCAGCATAGATACTTTTGTGTATGCTGAATACGAATGTGTGGTCAAAATCTAGAAGTTCGTATAATTAGTCGAGTAATTAGCATTTAAATTTTATCGTAATTCGTCCAGGTGCTAATTAAAAGGGTTGATATTATGAATCACAGTCTTTCGACTCCAAATACTTAAATGCCATATAAAATATCATCTATACACAGATTTTCATTAAAATTTGAGGATGTTGAAAATCTGAAGATTTTTTTGAAAAGATAGATTTTCTTAACATTTTCATAATAGATACTTTTGTGTATGCTGAATACGAATCTGTGGTGAAAATTTAAAAGTTCTTATAATTAGTCGAGTAATTAGTATTTAAATTTTAATTAGTCCAGGTTCTAATTAAAAGGGTTGATATTGTGAATCACAGTCCTTTGACTCCAAATACTTGAATACCATATAAAATAACATCTATACACAGATTTTCATTAGAATCTGAGGATGTTGGAAATCTGAAGAAAAAAATGCAAGACTATAGCCTTGGATTTTGCTTGATTTTTTGAAAGAATAGATTTTCTTGAAATTTTCAGCATAGACACTTTTCTGTATGTTGAATACGAATCTGTGATCAAAATCTAAAAATTCGTATAATTGGTGCAGTAATTAGCATTTAAATTTTATCATAATTGCTTTAGGTGCTAATTAAAAGGGTTAATATTATGAATCAGTCTTTTGACTCCAAGTACTGAAATACCATATAAGATAACATCTATACACAGATTTTCATTAAAATCTGAGGATGTTGGAAATCTGAAGAAAAAAATTCAAGGCTATTATATATTATAGCTTGGATTTTTCTTGATTTTCTCAAAAAATAGATTTCCTTGACATTTTCATAATAGATACTTTTGTGCATGCTGAATACGAATCTGTGGTCAAAATCTAAAAGTTCGTATAATTAGTCGAGCAATTACCATTTAAATTTTATCATAATTAGTCCAGGTGCTAATTAAAAGGGTTGATATTATGAATCACAGTCTTTTGACTCCAAATACTTAAATACCATGTAAAATAACATCTATACACAGATTTTCATTCAAATCTGGGATGTTGAAAATCTGAAGAAAAAAAATGCCAGGCTATAGCCTTGGATTTTTCTTTATTTTTTTGAAAAAATAGATTTTCTTGCCATATTCATAATAGATAATTTTGTGTATCCTGAATACGAATCTGTGGTCAAAATCTAAAAGTTCGTAAAATAAGTCGAGTAATTAGCATTTATATTTTATCGTAAATAGTACATGTGCTAATTAAAGGGGTTAATATTATGAATCACAGTCTTTTGACTCCAAATACTTAATTACCATATAAAATAACATGTATTCACTGATTTTCATTAAAATCTGAGGATGTTGGAAATCTGAAGAAAAAAATTCAAGGCTATTATATATTATAATCTTGGATTTTTCTTGATTTTTTCAAAAAATAGATTTCCTTGACATTTTCATAATAGATACTTTTGTGCATGCTGAATACGAATCTGTGGTCAAAATCTAAAAGTTCGTAAAATTAGTCGAGCAATTAGCCATTTAAATTTTATAATTATTCCAGGTGCTAATTAAAAGGGTTGATATTATGAATCACAGTCTTTTGACTCCAAATACTTAAATACCATGTAAAATAACATCTATACACAGATTTTCATTCAAATCTGGGATGTTGAAAATCTGAAGAAAAAAAATGCCAGGCTATAGCCTTGGATTTTTCTTTATTTTTTTGAAAAAATAGATTTTCTTGCCATATTCATAATAGATAATTTTGTGTATCCTGAATACGAATCTGTGGTCAAAATCTAAAAGTTCGTAAAATAAGTCGAGTAATTAGCATTTATATTTTATCGTAAATAGTACATGTGCTAATTAAAGGGGTTAATATTATGAATCACAGTCTTTTGACTCCAAATACTTAATTACCATATAAAATAACATGTATTCACTGATTTTCATTAAAATCTGAGGATGTTGAAAATCTGAAAAAAAAAATGCAAGGCTATAGCCTTGTATTTTTCTTGATTTTTCTGAAAAAATAGAATTTCTTGACATATTCATCATAGATACTTTTGTGTATTCTGAATACGAATCTGTGGTCAAAATCTAAAAATTCCTATAAGTTGAATAATTAGCATTTAAATTTATAATTATTCCAGGTGCTAATTAAAAGGGTTGATATTATGAATCACAGTCTTTTGACTCCAAAAACTTAAATACCATATAGAATAACATCTATACACAGATTTTGATGAAAATCTAAGGATTTTGAAAATATGAAGGAAAATAAATATAAGGCTATAGCCTTTGATTTTTTCTTGATTTTTCTGAAAGAAAAGATTTTCTTGACATTCTCATAATAGATACTTTTGTGTATGCTGAATACGAATCTGTGGTCAAAATCTAAAAGTTCGTATAATTAGTCGAGTAATTAGCATTTAAATTTCATCGTAAACAGTATATGTGCTAATTAAAGGGGTTAATATTATGAATCACAGTCTTTTGAATGAAAATACTTAAATACCATATAAAATAACATCTATAAACAGATTTTCATTAAAATCTGAGGATGTTGAAAATCTGAAGAAAAAAAAATGCAAGGATTTTTCTTGATTTTTCTGAAAAAATAGAATCTCTTGAAATTTTCAGAATAGATACTTTCGTGTATGTTGAATAGGAATCTATGGTCAAAATCTAAAAATTCGTATAATTGGTGCAGTAAGTAGCATTTAAATTTTATCATAATTGCTTCAGGTGCTAATTAAAAGGGTTAATATTATTAATCAGTCTTTTGACTCCAAATACTGAAATACCATATACGATAACATCTATACACAGATTTTCATTAAAATCTGAGGATGTTGGAAATCTTAAGAAAATAAATGGAAGGCCTTGGATTTTTCTTGATTTTTTTGAAAAAATAGATTTTCTTGAAATTTTCAGCATAGACACTTTTGTGTATGCTGAATACGAATCTGTGGTCAAAATCTAAATGTTCGTATAATTAGTCGAGTAATTAGCATTTAAATTTATAATTAGTCCAGGTGCTAATTAAAAGGGTTGATATTATGAATCACAGTCTTTTGACTCCAAAAACTTAAATACCATATAAAATAACATCTATCCACAGATTTTGATGAAAATCTAAGGATTTGAATATATGAAGGAAAATAAATATAAGGCTATAGCCTTGGATTTTTCTTGATTTTTTTGAAAAAATAGATTTTCTTGCGATTTTCATAATAGATAATTTTGTGTATGCTGAATACGAATCTATGGTCAAAATCTAAAAGTTCGTATAATTAGTCGAGTAAAAAGCATTCAAATTTTATCATAATTAGTCCAGGTGCTAATTAAAAGGGTTGATATTATGAATCACAGTCTTTTGACTCCAAATACTTGAATACCATATGAAATAACATCTATACACAGATTTTCATTAAAATCTGAGGATGTTGAAAATCTGAAGAAAAAAAAATGGATTTTTCTTGATTTTTTTGAAAAAATAGATTTTCTTGAAATTTTCAGCATAGATACTTTTGTGTATGCTGAATACGAATCTGTGGTCAAAATCTAAAACTTCGTATAATTAGTCGAGTAATTAGCATTTAAATTTTATCGTAATTAGTCCAGGTGGTAATTAAAAGGGTTGATATTATGAATCACAGTCTTTTGACTCCAAATACTTAAATACCATATAAAATAACATCTATACACAGATTTTCATTAAAATCTGAGGATGTTGGAAATCTGAAGAAAAAAAATGCCAGGCTATAGCCTTGGATTTTTCTTGATTTTTTTGAAAAAATAGATTTTCTTGCCATTTTCATAATAGATAATTTTGTGTATGCTGAATACGAATCTGTGGTCAAAATCTAAAAGTTCGTATAATTAGTCGAGTAATTAGCATTTAAATTTTATCATAATTAGTCCAGGTGCTAATTAAAAGGGTTGATATTATGAATCACAGTCTTTTGACTCCAAATACTTGAACACCATATAAATAACATCTATACACAGATTTTCATTAAAATCCGAGGATGTTGGAAATCTGAAGAAAATAAATGCAAGGCTTTTTTTTGGATTTTTCTTGATTTTTCTGAAAAAATAGAATTTTTTGACATATTCATCATAGATACTTTTGTGTATCCTGAATACGAATCTGTGGTCAAAATCTAAAAATTCCTATAATTAGTCGAATAATTAGCATTTGAATTTATAATTAGTCCAGGTGCTAATTAAAAGGTTTGATACTATGAATCACAGTCTTTTGACTCCAAAAACTTAAATACCATATAAAATAACATCTATACACAGATTTTCATTAAAATCTAAGGATGTTGAAAATATGAAGGAAAATAAATATAAGGCTATAGCCTTTAGCCTTGGATTTTTTCTTGATTTTTCTGAAAGAAAAGATTTTCTTGACATCATCATAGTAGATAATTTGTGTATGCTGAATACGAATCTCTGGTCAAAATCTAAAAATTCGTATAATTAGTCGAGTAATTAGCATTTAAATTTTATCATAATTAGTCCAGGTGCTAATTAAAAGGGTTGATATTATGAATCACAGTCTTTTGACTCCAAATACTTGAATACCATATAAGATAACATCTATACACAGATTTTCATTAAAATCTGAGGATGTTGAAAATCTGAAGAAAAAAAATGCAAGGTATAGCCTTGGATTTTTCTTGATTTTTTTTAAAAAATAGATTTTCTTGAAATTTTCAACATAGATACTTTTGTGTATGCTGAATAGGAATCTGTGGTCAAAATCTAAAAGTTCGTATAATTAGTCGAGTAATTAGCATTTAAATTTTATCGTAATTAGTCCAGGTGGTAATTAAAAGGGTTGATATTATGAATCCAGTCTTTTGACTCCAAATACTTAAATACCATATAAAATAACATCTATACACAGATTTTTATTAAAATCTGAGGATGTTGAAAATCTGAAGTAAAAAATTGGATTTATCTTGATTTTTCTGAAAAAATAGAATTTCTTGAAATTTTCAGCATAGATACTTTTGTGTATGTTGAATACGAATCTGTGGTCAAAATCTAAAACTTCGTATGATTAGTCGAGTAACTAGCATTTAAATTTTATCGTAATTAGTCCAGGTGATAAATAAAAGGGTTGATATTATGAATCACAGTCTTTTGACTCCAAATACTTAAATACCATGTAAAATAACATCCATACACAGATTTTCATTAAAATCTGAGGATGTTGGAAATATGAAGAAAAAAAATGCCAGGCTATAGCCTTTGATCTTTCTTAATTTTTTTGAAAGAATAGATTTTCTTTCCATTTTCATAATAGATAATTTTGTGTATGCTGAATACGAATCTATGGTCAAAATCTAAAAGTTCGTATAATTAGTCGAGTAATTAACATTTGAATTTTATCATAATTAGTCCAGGTGCTAATTAAAAGGGTTGATATTATGAATCACAGTCCTTTGACTCCAAATACTTGAATACCATATAAAATAACATCTATACACAGATTTTCATTAACATCTGAGGATGTTGAAAATCTGAAGAAAAAAAATGCTAGGCTATGTATGGCCTTGGATTTTTCTTGATTTTTTTGAAAAAATAGATTTTCTTGCGATTTTCATAATAGATAATTTTGTGTATGCTTAATACAAATCTATGGTCAAAATCTAAAAGTTCGTATAATTAGTCGAGTAAATAGCATTTAGATTTTATCATAATTAGTCCAGGTGCTAATTAAAAGGGTTGATATTATGAATCACAGTCTTTTGACCCCAAATACTTGAATACCATATAAAATAACATCTATACACAGATTTTCATTAAAATCTGAGGTTGTTGATAATCTGAAGAAAAAAAAATTCGAGGCTATATAGCCTTGGATTTTTCTTGATTTTTTTGAAAAAATAGATTTTCTTGAAATTTTCAGCATAGATACTTTTGTGTATGCTGAATAAGAATCTGAGGTCAAAATCTAAAAGTTCATATAATTAGTCGAGTAATTAGCATTTAAATTTTATCATAATTAGTCCAATGTGCTAATTAAAAGGGTTGATGTTATGAATCATAGTCCTTTGACTCCAAATACTTGAATACCATATGAAATAACATCTATACACAGATTTTCATTAAAATCTGAGGATGTTGAAAATCTGAAGAAAAATAGATTTTTCTTGATTTTTTTTGAAAAAATAGATTTTCTTGAAATTTTCAGCATAGATACTTTTGTGTATGCTGAATATGAATCTGAGGTCAAAATCTAAAAGTTTGTATAATTAGTCGAGTAAATAGCATTTAAATTTTATCGTAATTAGTCCAGGTGCTAATTAAAGGGGTTAATATTATGAATCACAGTCTTTTGACTTCAAATACTTAAATACCATATAAAATACCATCTATACACAGATTTTCATTAAAATCTGAGGATTTTGAAAATTTGAAGAAAAAAAATGCATTGGATTTTTCTTGATTTTTCTGAAAAATAGATTTTCTTGACATTTTCAGCATAGATACTTATGTGTATGTTGAATACGAATCTGTGGTCAAAATCTAAAAGTTCGTAAAATTAGTCGAGTAATTAGCATTTAAATTTTATCGTAATTAGTCCAGGTTCTAATTAAAAGGGTTGATATTATGAATACAGTCTTTTGACTCCAGATACGTAAATACCATATAAAATAACATCTATACAGAGATTTTCATTAAAATTTGAGGATGTTGAAAATCTGAAAAAAAAAAAAAATGCAAAGCTATAGCTTTTGATTTTTCTTGATTTTTTGAAAAAATAGATTTTCTTGCCATTTTCATAATAGATACTTTTGTGTATGTTGAATACGAGTCTATGGTCAAAATCTAACAGTTCGTGTAATTAGTCAAGTAATTAGCATTTAGATTTTATCGTAATTAGTCCAGGTGGTAATTAAAAGGGTTGATATTATGAATCACAGTCCTGTGACTCCAAATACTTAAATACCATATAAAATAACATATATACACAGATTTTTATTAAAATCTGAGGATGTTGAAAATCTGAAGAAAAAAAATGCCTTGGATTTTTCTTGATTTTTTTGAAAAAATAGATTTTCTTGAAATTTTCAGCATAGATAATTTTGTGTATACTGAATACGAATCTGAGGTCAAAATCTTAAAGTTCGTATAATAAGTCGAGTAATTAGCATTTAAATTTTATCGTAATTAGTCCACGTGCTAATTAAAAGGGTTAATATTATGAATCACACTCTTTTGACTCCAGATACTTAAATACCATATAAAATAACGTCTATACACAGATTTTCATTAAAATCTGAGGATATTGAAAATCTGAAGAAAAAAAATTCGAGGCTATAGCCTGGGATTTTTCTTGATTTTTCTGAAAAAATAGAATTTCTTGAAATTTTCAGCATAGATACTTTTGTGTATGTTGAATACGAATCTGTGGTCAAAATCTAAAAATTCGTATAATGAGTGTAGTAATTAGCATTTAAATTTCATCATAATTGCTTCAGGTGCTAATTAAAAGGGTTAGTATTATGAATGACAGTCTTTTGACTCCAAATACTTAAATACTATATAAAATAACATTTATACACAGATTTTCATTAAAATCTGAGGATGTTGGAAATCTGAAGAAAAAAATGCAAGGCCTTGGATTTTTCTTGATTTTTCTGAAAAAATGAAATTTCTTGACATATTCATCATAGATACTTTTGTGTATTCTGAATACGAATATGTGGTCAATATCTAAAAATTCCTATAATTAGTCGAATAATTAGAATTTAAAATTTATGATTAGTCCAGGTGCTAATTAAAAGAGTTGATATTATGAATCACAGTCTTTTGACTCCAAAAACTTAAATACCGTATGAAATAACATCTATGCACAGATTTTCATTAAAACTTAAGGATATTGAAAACTGAAGGAAAATAAATGTAAGGCTATAGCCTTGGATTTTTTCTTGATTTTTCTGAAAGAATAGATTTTCTTGACATTTTCATAATAGAGACTTTTGTGTATGCTGAATACGAATCTGAGGTCAAAATCTAAAAGTTCGTGTAATTATTCGAGTAAATAGCATTCAAATTTTATCATAATTAGTCCAATGTGCTAATTAAAAGGGTTGATATTATGAATCACAGTCCTTTGATTCCAAATACTTGAATACCATATAAAATAACATCTATACACAGATTTTCATTAAAATCTGAGGATGTTGAAAATCTGAAGAAAAAAAATGCTAGGCTATAGCCTGGGATTTTTCTTGATTTTTTTGAAAAAATAGATTTTCTTGAAATTTTCAGCATAGATACTTTTGTGTATGTTAAATACAAATCTGTGGTCAAAATCTAAAAGTTCGTATAATTAGTCAAGTGATTAGCATTTAAATTTTATCGTAATTAGTCCAGGTGCTAATTAAAAGGGTTAATATTATGAATCAGTCTTTTGACTCCAAATACTTAAATACCATAAAAAATAACATCTATACACAGATTTTCATTAAAATCTGAGGATGTTGGAAATCTGAAGAAAAAAATGCAAGGCCTTGGATTTTTCTTGATTTTTCTGTAAAAATAAAATTTCTTGAAATATTCATCATAGATACTTTTGTGTATTCTGAATACGAATATGTGGTCAAAATCTAAAAATTCCTATAATTAGTCGAATAATTAGAATTTAAAATTTATTATTAGTCCAGGTGCTAAGTAAAAGAGTTGATATTATGAATCACAGTTTTTTGACTCCAAAAAATTAAATACCTTATAAAATAACATCTATGCACAGATTTTCATTAAAACCTAAGGATATTGAAAAATGAAGGAAAATAAATGTAAGGCTATAGCCTTGGATTTTTGATTTTTCTGAAAGAATAGATTTTCTTGACATTTTCATAATAGAGACTTTTGTGTATGATGAATACGAATCTGAGGTCAAAATCTAAAAGTTCGTATAATTAGTCGAGTAATTAGCATTTAAATTTTATCATAATTAGTCCAATGTGCTAATTAAAAGGGTTGATATTATGAATCACAGTCTTTTGACTCCAAATACTTGAATACCATATGAAATAACATTTATACACAGATTTTCATTAAAATCTGAGGATGTTGAAAATCTGAAGAAAAAAATGCAAGGCTATAGCCTTAGCCTTGGATTTTTCTTCATTTTTCTGAAAAAATATATTTTCTTGAAATTGTCATCATAGATACTTTTGTTTATGTTGAATACGAATCTGTGGTCAAAATCTAAAAATTCGTATAATTGGTGTAGCAATTAGCATTTAAATTTTATCATAATTGCTTCAGGTGCTAATTAAAAGGATTTATATTATAAATCAGTCTTTTGACTCCAAATACTGAAATACCATATAAGATAACATCTATACACAGATTTTCATTAAAATCTTTCGATGTTGGAAATCTGAAGATAAAAATGCAAGGCTATAGCCTTGGATTTTTCTTGATTTTTCTTAAAAAATAGATTTTCTTGAAATTTTCAGCATAGATACTTTTGTGTATGCTGAATACGAATCTTAGGTCAAAATCTAAAAGTTTGTAAAATTAGTCGAGTAATTAGCATTTAAATTTTATCGTAATTAGTCCAGGTGCTAATTAAAAGGGTTGATAGTATGAATGACAGTCTTTTGACTCCAGATACGTAAATACCATATAAAATAACATCTATACACAGATTTTCATTAAAATCTGAGGATGTTGAAAATCTGAAGAAAAAAAATGCATTTTTCTTGATTATTTTGATAAAATAGATTTTCTTGCCATTTTCATAATAGATACTTTTGTGTATGTTGGATACGAGTCTATGGTCAAAATCTAAAAGTTCGTATAATTAGTCGAGTAATTAGCATTTAAATTTTATCGTAATTAGTCCAGGTGGTAATTAAAAGGGTTGATATTATGAATCACAGTCTTGTGACTCCAAATACTTAAATACCATATAAAATAACATATATACACAGATTTTTATTAAAATCTGAGGATGTTAAAATCTGAAGAAAAAAAATGCCAGGCTATAGCCTTGGATTTTTCTTGATTTTTTTTGAAAAAATAGATTTTCTTGCCATTTTCATAATAGATACTTTTATGTATGCTGAATACGAATCTGTGGTCAAAATCTAAAAGTTCGTATCATTAGTCGAGTAATTAGCATTTAAATTTTACCATAATTATCCCAGGTGCTAATTAAAAGCGTTGATATTATGAATCACAGTCTATTTACTCTAAATACTTGAAAACCATTTAAATAACATCTATACACAGATTTTCATTAAAATCTGAGGATGTTGAAAATCTGAAGAAAAAAAATGCTAGGCTATAGTCGAGTAATTAGCATTTAAATTTTATCGTAATTAGTGCAGGTTCTAATTAAAAGGGTTGATATTATGAATGACAGTCTTTTGACTCCAAATACTTAAATACTATATAAAATAACATCTATACACAGATTTTCATTAAAATCTGAGGATGTTGGAAATCTGAAGAAAAAAATGCAAGGCCTTGGATTTTTCTTGATTTTTCTGAAAAAATAAATTTTCTTGACATATTCATCATAGATACTTTTGTGTATTCTGAATACGAATATGTGGTCAAAATCTAAAAATTCCTATTATTAGTCGAATAATTAGCATTTAAATTTATGATTAGTCCAGGTGCTAATTAAAAGCGTTGATATTATGAATCACAGTCTTTTTACTCTAAATACTTGAAAACCATTTAAATAACATCTATACACAGATTTTCATTAAAATCTGAGGATGTTGAAAATCTGAAGAAAAAAAATGCTAGGCTATAGTCGAGTAATTAGCATTTAAATTTTATCGTAATTAGTGCAGGTTCTAATTAAAAGGGTTGATATTATGAATGACAGTCTTTTGACTCCAAATACTTAAATACTATATAAAATAACATCTGTACACAGATTTTCATTAAAATCTGAGGATGATTTTTTTAGAAAATAGATTTTCTTGAAATTTTCAACATAGATACTTTTGTGTATGCCGAATACGAATCTGAGGTCAAAATCTAAAAGTTCGTATAATTAGTCGAGTAAATAGCATTTAAATTTTATCGTAATTAGTCCAGGTGGTAATTAAAAGGGTTTATATTATGAATCACAGTCTTTTGACTCCAAATACTTAAATACCATATAAAATAACATCTATACACAGATTTTCATTAAAATCTGAGGATGTTGAAAATCTGAAGAAAAAAAATGCATTGGATTTTTCTTGATTTTTGTGAAAAAATAGATTTTCTTGACATTTTCAGCATAGATACTTTTGTGTATGTTGAATACGAATCTGTGGTCAAAATCTAAAAGTTCGTATAATTAGTCGAGTAATTAGCATTTAAATTTTATCGTAATTAGTCCAGGTGCTAATTAAAAGGGTTGATATTATGAATTACAGTCTTTTGACTCCAGATACGTAAATACCATATAAAATAACATCTATACACAGATTTTCATTAAAATCTGAGGATGTTGAAAATCTGAAGAAAAAAATTCAAGGCTATAGCCTTGGATTTTTCATGATTTTTTTGAAAAAATAGATTTTCTTGCCATTTTCATAATAGATTCTTTGTGTATGTTGAATACGAGTCTATGGTCAAAATCTAAAAGTTCGTATAATTAGTCGAGTAATTAGCATTTAGATTTTATCGTAATTAGTCCAGGTGGTAATTAAAAGGGTTTATATTATGTATCACAGTCATGTGACTCCAAATACTTAAATACCATATAAAATAACATATATACACAGATTTTTATTAAAATCTGAGGATGTTGAAAATCTGAAGAAAAAAAAAAATGCCAGGCTATAGCCTTGGATTATCCTTGATTTTTTTGAAAAAATAGATTTTCTTGCCATTTTCGTAATAGATACTTTTGTGTATGCTGAATACGAATCTGTGGTCAAAATCTAAAAGTTCGTATAATTAGACGAGTAATTAGCATTTAAATTTTTACCATAATTAGTCCAGGTGCTAATTAAAAGCGTTGATATTATGAATCATAGCCTTTTTACTCCAAATACTTGAATACCATATAAAATATCATCTATACACAGGTTTTCATTAAAATCTGAGGATGTTGAAAATCTGAAGAAAAAAATTGCTAGGCTATAGGCTTAGATTTTCCTTGATTTTTTTGAAAACATAGATTTTCTTGAAATTTTCAGCATAGATACTTTTGTGTATGCTAAATACAAATCTGTGGTCAAGAACTAAAAGTTCGTATAAATAGTCAAGTGATTAGCATTGAAATTTTATCGTAATTAGTCCAGGTGCTAATTAAAAGGGATAATATTATGAATCAGTCTTTTGACTCCAAATACTTAAATACCATAAAAAATAACATCTATACACAGATTTTCATTAAAATCTGAGGATGTTGGAAATCTGAAGAAAAAAAATGCAAGGATTTGGATTTTTCTTGATTTTTCTGAAAAAATAAAATTTCTTGACATATTCATCATAGGAGTGGGGGAGGAATGGGATGTATTTAGGGAATCAGTGATGGATTGCGCAATAGATGCTTGTGGCATTAGAAGAGTGGGAGGTGGGCTGTTTAGAAAGGGTAGTGAGTGGTGGGATGAAGAAGTAAGAGTATTAGTGAAAGAGAAGAGAGAGGCATTTGGACGATTTTTGCAGGGAAAAAATACAATTGAGTGGGAGAAGTATAAAAGAAAGAGACAGGAGGTCAAGAGAAAGGTGCAAGAGGTGAAAAAAAGGGCAAATGAGAGTTGGGGTGAGAGACTATCAGTAAATTTTAGGGAGAATAAAAAGATGTTCTGGAAGGAGGTAAATAGGGTGCGTAAGACAAGGGAGCAAATGGGAACTTCAGTGAAGGGCGTAAATGGGGAGGTGATAACAAGTAGTGGTGATGTGAGAAGGATATGGAATGAGTATTTTGAAGGTTTGTTGAATGTGTCTGATGACAGAGTGGCAGATATAGGGTGTTTGGGTCGAGGTGGTGTGCAAAGTGAGAGGGTTAGGGAAAATGATTTGGTAAACAGAGAAGAGGTAGGAAAAGCTTTGCGGAAGATGAAAGCCGGCAAGGCAGCAGGTTTGGATGGTATTCCAGTGGAATTTATTAAAAAAGGGGGTGACTGTATTGTTGACTGGTTGGTAAGGTTATTTAATGTATGTATGACTCATGGTGAGGTGCCTGAGGATTGGCGGAATGCGTGCATAGTGCCATTGTACAAAGGCAAAGGGGATAAGAGTGAGTGCTCAAATTACAGAGGTATAAGTTTGTTGAGTATTCCTGGTAAATTATATGGGAGGGTATTGATTGAGAGGGTGAAGGCATGTACAGAGCATCAGATTGGGGAAGAGCAGTGTGGTTTCAGAAGTGGTAGAGGGTGTGTGGATCAGGTGTTTGCTTTGAAGAATGTATGTGAGAAATACTTAGAAAAGCAAATGGATTTGTATGTAGCATTTATGGATCTGGAGAAGGCATATGATAGAGTTGATAGAGATGCTCTGTGGAAGGTATTAAGAATATATGGTGTGGGAGGAAAGTTGTTAGAAGCAGTGAAAAGTTTTTATCGAGGATGTAAGTCATGTGTACGTGTAGGAAGAGAGGAAAGTGATTGGTTCTCAGTGAATGTAGGTTTGCGGCAGGGGTGTGTGATGTCTCCATGGTTGTTTAATTTGTTTATGGATGGGGTTGTTAGGGAGGTAAATGCAAGAGTCTTGGAAAGAGTGGCAAGTATGAAGTCTGTTGGGGATGAGAGAGCGTGGGAAGTGAGTCAGTTGTTGTTCGCTGATGATACAGCGCTGGTGGCGGATTCATGTGAGAAACTGCAGAAGCTGGTGACGGAGTTTGGTAAAGTGTGTGGAAGAAGAAAGTTAAGAGTAAATGTGAATAAGAGCAAGGTTATTAGGTACAGTAGGGTTGAGGGTCAAGTCAATTGGGAGGTGAGTTTGAATGGAGAAAAACTGGAGGAAGTGAAGTGTTTTAGATATCTGGGAGTGGATCTGTCAGCGGATGGAACCATGGAAGCGGAAGTGGATCATAGGGTGGGGGAGGGGGCGAAAATTTTGGGAGCCTTGAAAAATGTGTGGAAGTCGAGAACATTATCCCGGAAAGCAAAAATGGGTATGTTTGAAGGAATAGTAGTTCCAACAATGTTGTATGGTTGCGAGGCGTGGGCTATGGATAGAGTTGTGCGCAGGAGGATGGATGTGCTGGAAATGAGATGTTTGAGGACAATGTGTGGTGTGAGGTGGTTTGATCGAGTAAGTAACGTAAGGGTAAGAGAGATGTGTGGAAATAAAAAGAGCGTGGTTGAGAGAGCAGAAGAGGGTGTTTTGAAATGGTTTGGGCACATGGAGAGAATGAGTGAGGAAAGATTGACCAAGAGGATATATGTGTCGGAGGTAGAGGGAACGAGGAGAAGAGGGAGACCAAATTGGAGGTGGAAAGATGGAGTGAAAAGGATTTTGTGTGATCGTGGCCTGAACATGCAGGAGGGTGAAAGGAGGGCAAGGAATAGAGTGAATTGGAGCGATGTGGTATACAGGGGTTGACGTGCTGTCAGTGGATTAAATCAAGGCATGTGAAGCGTCCGGGGTAAACCAAGGAAAGCTGTGTAGGTATGTATATTTGCGTGTGTGGACGTGTGTATGTACATGTGTATGGGGGGGGTTGGGCCATTTCTTTCGTCTGTTTCCTTGCGCTACCTCGCAAACGCGGGAGACAGCGACAAAGTATAAAAAAAAAAAAAAAATTCATCATAGATACTTTTATGTATTCTGAATACGAATATGTCATCAAAATCTAAAAATTCCTATAATTAGTCGAAAAATTAGAATTTAAAATTTATGATTAGTCGAGGTGCTAAGTAAAAGAGTTGATATTATGAATCACAGTCTTTTGACTCCAAAAACTTAAATACTTTATAAATAACATCTATGCACAGATTTTCATTAAAACCTAAGGATATTGAAAAATGAAGGAAAATAAATGTAAGGCTATAGCCTTGGATTTTTTCTTGATTTTACTGAAAGAATAGATTTTCTTGACATTTTCATAATAGAGACTTTTGTGTATGATGAATACGAATCTGAGGTCAAAATCTAAAAGTTCGCATAATTAGTCGAGTAATTAGCATTTAAATTTTAACATAATTAATCCAATGTGCTAATTAAAAGGGTTGATATCATGAATCACAGTCCTTTGACTCCAAATACTTAAATACCATCTAAAATAACATCTATACACAGATTTTCACTAAAATCTAAGGATGTTAAAAATCTGAAGAAAAAAATGCTAGGCTATAGCCTTGGATTTTTCTTGATTTTTTTGAAAAAATAGATTTTCTTGAAATTTTCAGCATAGATACTTTTGTGTATGCTGATTACGAATCTGAGGTCAAAATCTAAAAGATCGTATAATTAGTCGAGTAAATAGCATTTAAATTTTATAATTAATCCGGGTGCTTATTAAAAGGATTAATATTATGAATCACATTCTTTTGACTCGAAATACTTAAATACCATATAAAATAACATCTATACACAGTTTTTCATTAAAATCTGAGGATGTTGAAAATCTGAAGAAAAAAATGCCTGGGATTTTTCTTGATTTTTTGAAAAAATAGATTTTATTGAAATTTTCAGTATAGATACTTTTGTGTATGCTGAATACGAATCTGTAGTCAAAATCTAAAAGTTCATATAATTAGTCGAGTTATTAGCATTTAAATTTTATCATAATTAGTCCAGTTGCTAATTAAAAGGGTTGGTATTATGAATCACAGTCTTTTGACTCAAAATACTTTAATACCATATAAAATAACATCTATACACAGATTTTCATTAAAATCTGAGGATGTTGAAAATCTGAAGAAGAAAAATGCCAGGCTATAGCCTTGGATTTTTCTTGATTTTTTTGAAAAAATAGATTTCCTTCTCATTTTCATAATAGATAATTTTGTGTATGCTGAATACGAGTCTATGGTCAAAATCTGAAAGTTCGTATAATTAGTCGAGCAATTAGCATTCAAATTTTATCATAATTAGTCCAGGTGCTAATCAAAAGGGTTGATAGTATGAATCACAGTCTTTTGACTCCAAATACTTGAATACCATATAAAATAACATCTATACACAGATTTTCATTAAAATCTGAGGATGTTGAAAATCTGAAGAAAAAAAATGCAAGGCTATAGCCTTGGATTTTTCTTGATTTTTTTTAAAAAATAGAATTTCTTGAAATTTTCAGCATAGATACTTTTGTGTATGCTGAATACGAATCTGTGGTCAAAATCTAAAAGTTCGTATAATTAGTCGAGTAATTAGCATTTAAATTTTATCGTAATTAGTCCAGGTGCTAATTAAAAGGGTTAATATTATGAATCACAGTCTTTTGACTCCAAATACTTAAATACCATATAAAATAACATCTATACACAGATTTTCATTAAAATCTGAGGATGTTGAAAATCTGAAGAAAAAAAATTCAAGGCTATAGCCTTGGATTTTTCTTGATTTTTCTGAAAAAATAGAATTTCTTGAAATTTTCAGCATAGATACTTTTGTGTATGTTGAATACGAATCTGTTGTCAAAATCTAAAAATTCGTATAATCGGTGTAGTAATTAGCATTTAAATTTTATCGTAATTGCTTCAAGTGCTAATTAAAAGGGTTAATATTATGAATCAGTCTTTTGACTCGAAATACTGAAATACCATATAAGATAACATCTATACACAGATTTTTAATTAAAATCTGAGGATGTTGGAAATCTGAAAAAAAATGCTAGGCTATAACCTTGGATTTTTCTTGATTTTTCTGAAAAAATAGAATTTCTTGACACATTCATCGTAGATACTTTTGTGTATTATGAATACGAATCTGTGGTCAAAATCTAAAAATTCCTATAATTAATCGAATAATTAGCATTTAAATTTTATAATTAGTCCAGGTGCTAATTAAAAGGGTTGATATTTTGAATCACAGTCTTTTGACTCGAAATACTTAAATACCATATAAGATAACATCTATACACCGATTTCCATTAAAATCTGAGGATGTTAAAAATCTGAAGATTTCTTGAAAAAATAGATTTATTGACATTTTCATAATAGATACTTTTGTGTATGCTGAATACGAATCTGTGGTCAAAATCTAAAAGTTCGTATAATTAGTCGACTAATTAGCATATAAATTTTATCATAATTAGTCCAGGTGCTAATTAAAAGGGTTGATATTATGAATCACAGTCTTTTCACTCAAAATACTTGAATACCATACAAAATAACATCTATACACAGATTTTCATTAAAATCTGAGGATGTTGAAAATCTGAAGAAAAAAAATGCCTTGGATTTTCTTGATTTTTTTGAAAAAATAGATTTTCTTGAAATTTTCAGCATAGATACTTTTGTGTATGCTAAATAAAAATCTGTGGTCAAAATCTAAAAGTTCTTATAATTAGTCGAGTGATTAGCATTTAAATTTTATCGTAATTAGTCCAGGTGCTAATTAAAAGGGTTAATATTATGAATCAGTCTTTTGACTGCAAATACTTAAATACCCTATAAAATAACATCTATGCACAAATTGTAATTAAAATCTAAGGATGTTGAAAATATTAAGGAAAATAAATATAAGGCTATAGCCTTGGATTTTTTCTTGATTTTTCTGAAAGAAAAGATTTTCTTGACATTTTCATAATAGATACTTTTGTGTATGCTGAATACGAATCTGTGGTGAAAATCTAAAAATTCGTATAATTTATCATAATTAGTCCAGGTGCTAATCAAAAGGTTTGATATTATGAATCACAGTCTTTTGATTCCAAATACTTGAATACCATATAAAATAACATCTATACACAAATTTTCATTAAAATCTGAGGATGTTGAAAATCTGAAGAAAAAAAATGCAAGGCTATAGCCTAGGATTTTTCTTGATTTTTTTGAAAAAATAGATTTTCTTCCCAATTTCATAATAGATACTTTTGTGTATGCTGAATACGAATCTGTGGTCAAAATCTAAAAGTTCGTATAATTAGTCGAGTAATTAGCATTTAAATTTTATCATAATTCGTCCAGGTGCTAATTAAAAGGGTTCATATTATGAATCACAGTCTTTTGACTCCAAATACTTGAATACCATATAAAATGACATCTATACACAGATTTTCATTAAAATCTGAGGATGTTGAAAATCTGAAGAAAAAAAATGCCAGGCTATAGCCTAGGATTTTTCTTGATTTTTTTGAAAAAATAGATTTTCTTCCCAATTTCATAATAGATACTTTTGTGTATGCTGAATACGAATCTGTGGTCAAAGTCTAAAAGTTCGTATAATTAGTCGAGTAATTAGCATTTAAATTTTTTATAATTAGTCCAGGTGCTAATTAAAAGGGTTGATAGTATGAATCACAGTCTTTTGACTCCAAATACTTGAATACCATATAAAATAACATCTATACACAGATTTTCATTAAAATCTGAGGATGTTGAAAATCTGAAGAAAAAAAATGCAAGGCTATAGCCTTGGATTTTTCTTGATTTTTTTAAAAAATAGAATTTCTTGAAATTTTCAGCATACATACTTTTGTGTATGCTGAATACGAATCTGTTGTCAAAATCTAAAAGTTCGTATAATTAGTCGAGTAATTAGCATCTAAATTTTATCGTAATTAGTCCAGGTGCTAATTAAAAGGGTTGATATTATGAATCACAGTCTTTTGACTCCAAATACTTAAATACCATATAAAATAACATCTATACACAGATTTTCATTAAAATCTGAGGATGTTGAAAATCTGAAGAAAAAAAATTCAAGGCTATAGCCTGGGATTTTTCTTGATTTTTCTGAAAAAATAGAATTTCTGGAAATTTTCAGCATAAATGCTTTTGTTTATGTTGAGTACGAATCTGTGGTCAAAATATAAAAATGCGTATAATTGGTGTAGCAATTAGCATTTAAATTTTATCATAATTGCTTCAGGTGCTAATTAAAAGGGTTAATATTATGAATCAGTCTTTTGACTCCAAATACTGAAATACCATGTAAGATAACATCTACACACAGATTTTCATTAAAATCTGAGGATGTTGGAAATCTGAAGAAAAAAAATGCAAGGCTATAGCCTTGGATTTTTCTTGATTTTTCTGAAAAAATAGAATTTCTAGACATATTCATCATAGATACTTTTGTGTATTCTGAATATGAATCTGTGGTCAAAATCTAAAAATTCCTATAATTAGTCGAATAATTAGCATTGAAATTTATAATTAGTCCAGGTGCTAATTAAAAGGGTTCATATTATGAATCACAGTCTTTTGGCTCCAAAAACTTAAATACCATATAAAATAACATCTATTCACAGATTTTCATTAAAATCTAAGGATGTTGAAAATATGAAGGAAAATAAATATAAGCTTGGATTTTTTCTTGATTTTTCTGAAAGAAAAGATTTTCGTGACATTTTCATAATAGATACTTTTGTGTATGCTGAATACGAATCTATGGTCAAAATCTAAAAGTTCGTATAATTAGTCGAGTAATTAGCATTTAAATTTTGTCATAATTAGTCCAGGTGCTAATTAAAAGAGTTGATTATATGAATCACAGTCTTTTGACTCTAAATACTTGAATACCACATAAAATAACATCTATACACAGATTTTCATTAAAATCTGAGGATGTTGAAAATCTGAAAAAAAAATGCTGAAAAAAAAATTTTTCTTGATTTTTTTTGAAAAAATAGATTTTCTTGAAATTTTCAGCATAAATACTTTTGTGTATGCTGAATACGAATCTGAGGTCAAAATCTAAAAGTTCGTATAATTAGTCGAGTAATTAGCATTTAAATTTTATCGTAATTAGTCCAGGTGCTAATTAAAAGGGTTAATATTATGAATCACAGTCTTTTGACTCCAAATACTTAAATACCATATAAAATAACATCTATACACAGATTTTCATTAAAATCTGAGGATGTTGAAAATCTGAAGAAAAAAATGCAAGGCTATAGCCTTGGATTTTTCTTGATTTTTTTGAAAAAATAGATTTTCTTGAAATTTTCAGCATAGATACTTTTGTGTATGCTGAATACGAATCTGTGGTCAAAATCTAAAAGTTCGTATAATTAGTCGAGTAATTAGCATTTAAATTTTATCATAATTAGTCCAGGTGCTAATTAAAAGGGTTGATATTATGAATCACAGTCTTTTGACTCCAAATACTTAAATACCATATAAAATAACATCTATACACAGATTTTCATTAAAATCTGAGGATGTTGAAAATCTGAAGAAGAAAAAATGCCAGGCTATAGCCTTGGATTTTTCTTGATTTTTTTGAAAAAATAGATTTTCTCTGCATTTTCATAATAGATAATTTTGTGTATGCTGAATACGAATCTATGGTCAAAATCTGAAAGTTCGTATAATTAGTCGAGCAATTAGCATTCAAATTTTATCATAATTAGTCCAGGTGCTAATTAAAAGGGTTGATATTATGAATCACAGTCTTTTGATTCCAAATACTTGAATACCATATAAAATAACATCTATACACAGATTTTCATTAAAATCTGAGGATGTTGAAAATCTGAAGAAAAAAAATGCAAGGCTATAGCCTAGGATTTTTCTTGATTTTTTTGAAAAAATAGATTTTCTTCCAATTTCATAATAGATACTTTTGTGTATTTTGAATACGAATCTGTGGTCAAAATCTAAAAGTTCGTATAATTAGTCGAGTAATTAGCATTTAAATTTTATCATAATTAGTCCAGGTGCTAATTAAAAGGGTTCATATTATGAATCACAGTCTTTTGACTCCAAATACTTGAATACCATATAAAATAACATCTATACACAGATTTTCATTAAAATCTGAGGATGTTGAAAATCTGAAGAAAAAAAATGCCAGGCTATAGCCTAGGATTTTTCTTGATTTTTTTGAAAAAATAGATTTTCTTGCCAATTTCATAATAGATACTTTTGTGTATGCTGAATACGAATCTGTGGTCAAAATCTAAAACTTCGTATAATTAGTCGAGTAATTAGCATTTAAATTTTATCATAATTAGTCCAGGTGCTAATTAAAAGGGTTGATAGTATGAATCACAGTCTTTTGACTCCAAATACTTGAATACCATATAAAATAACATCTATACACAGATTTTCATTAAAATCTGAGGATGTTGAAAATCTGAAGAAAAAAAATGCAAGGCTATAGCCTTGGATTTTTCTTGATTTTTTTGAAAAAATAGATTTTCTTGAAATTTTCAGCATAAATACTTTTGTGTATGTTGAATACGAATCTGTGGTCAAAATCTAAAAGTTCGTATAATTAGTCGAGTAATTAGCATTTAAATTTTATCGTAATTAGTCCAGGTGCTAATTAAAAGGGTTAATATTATGAATCACAGTCTTTTGACTCCAAATACTTAAATACCATATAAAATAACATCTATACACAGATTTTCATTAAAATCTGAGGATGTTGAAAATCTGAAGAAAAAAAATGCAAGGCTATAGCCTTGGATTTTTCTTGATTTTTTTGAAAAAATAGATTTTCTTGAAATTTTCAGCATAGATACTTTTGTGTATGCTGAATACGAATCTGTAGTCAAAATCTAAAAGTTCGTATAATTAGTCGAGTTATTAGCATTTAAATTTTATCATAATTAGTCCAGGTGCTAATTAAAAGGGTTGATATTATGAATCACAGTCTTTTGACTCCAAATACTTGAATACCATATAAAATAACATCTATACACAGATTTTCATTAAAATCTGAGGATGTTGAAAATCTGAAGAAAAAAAATGCTTCTGAAAAAAAAATTTTCTTGATTTTTTTGAAAAAATAGATTTTCTTGAAATTTTCAGCGTAAATACTTTTGTGTATGTTGAATACGAATCTGAGGTCAAAATCTAAAAGTTCGTATAATTAGTCGAGTAATTAGCATTTAAATTTTATCGTAATTAGTCCAGGTGCTAATTAAAAGGGTTAATATTATGAATCACAGTCTTTTGACTCCAAATACTTAAATACCATATAAAATAACATCTATACACAGATTTTCATTAAAATCTGAGGATGTTGAAAATCTGAAGAAAAGATTTTTCTTGATTTTTTTTGAAAAATAGATTTTCTTGAAATTTTCAGCATAGATACTTTTGTGTATGCTGAATACGAATCTGTAGTCAAAATCTAAAAGTTCGTATAATTAGTCGAGTTATTAGCATTTAAATTTTATCATAATTAGTCCAGGTGCTAATTAAAAGGGTTGATATTATGAATCACAGTCTTTTGACTCCAAATACTTGAATACCATATAAAATAACATCTATACACAGATTTTCATTAAAATCTGAGGATGTTGAAAATCTGAAGAAAAAAATGCAAGGCTATAGCCTGGGATTTTTCTTGATTTTTTGAAAGAATAGATTTTCTTGAAATTTTCAGCATAGATACTTTTGTGTATGCTGAATACGAATCTGTGGTCAAAATCTAAAAGTTCGTTTAATTAGTTGAGTAATTAGCATTTAAATTTTATCATAATTAGTCCAGGTGGCAATTAAAAGGGTTGATATTATGAATCACAGTGTTTTGACTCCAAATACTTAAATACCATATAAAATAACATCTATACACAGATTTTCATTAAAATCTGAGGATGTTGAAAATCTGAAGAAAAAAATGCAAGGCTATAGCCTAGGATTTTTCTTGATTTTTTTGAAAAAATAGATTTTCTTCTCATTTTCATAATAGATAATTTTGTGTATGCTCAATACGAATCTATGGTCAAAATCTGAAGTTCGTATAATTAGTCGAGCAATTAGCATTCAAATTTTATCATAATTAGTCCAGGTGCTAATCAAAAGGGTTGATATTATGAATCACAGTCTTTTGATTCCAAATACTTGAATACCATATAAAATAACATCTATACACAGATTTTCATTAAAATCTGAGGATGTTGAAAATCTGAAGAAAAAAAATGCAAGGCTATAGCCTAGGATTTTTCTTGATTTTTTTGAAAAAATAGATTTTCTTCCCAATTTCATAATAGATACTTTTGTGTATTTTGAATACGAATCTGTGGTCAAAATCTAAAAGTTCGTATAATTAGTCGAGTAATTAGCATTTAAATTTTATCATAATTCGTCCAGGTGCTAATTAAAAGGGTTCATATTATGAATCACAGTCTTTTGACTCCAAATACTTGAATACCATATAAAATGACATCTATACACAGATTTTCATTAAAATCTGAGGATGTTGAAAATCTGAAAAAAAAAAATGCAAGGCCTAGGATTTTTCTTGATTTTTTTGAAAAAATAGATTTTCTTGCCAATTTCATAATAGATACTTTTGTGTATGCTGAATACGAATCTGTGGTCAAAATCTAAAAGTTCGTATAATTAGTCGAGTAATTAGCATTTAAATTTTATCGTAATTAGTCCAGGTGCTAATTAAAAGGGTTAATATTATGAATCACAGTCTTTTGACTCCAAATACTTAAATACCATATAAAATAACATCTATACACAGATTTTCATTAAAATCTGAGGATGTTGAAAATTGAATCTATACACAGATTTTCATTAAAATCTGAGGATGTTGAAAATCTGAAGAAAAGAAATTCAAGGCTATAGCATGGGATTTTTCTTGATCTTTTTTAAAAAATAGATTTTCTTGAAATTTTCAGCATAGATACTTTTCTGTATGCTCAATACGAATCTGTAGTCAAAATCTAAAAGTTCGTATAATTAGTCGAGTTATTAGCATTTAAATTTTATAATTAGTCCAGGTGCTAATTAAAAGAGTTGATATTATGAATCACAGTCTTTTGACTCCAAATACTTGAATACCATATAAAATAACATTTATACACAGATTTTCATTAAAATCTGAGGATGTTGATTTTTTGAAAGAATAGATTTTCTTGAAATTTTCAGCATAGATACTTTTGTGTATGCTGAATACGAATCTGTGGTCAAAATCTAAAAGTTCGTTTAATTAGTTGAGTAATTAGCATTTAAATTTTATCGTAATTAGTCCAGGTGGCCATTAAAAGGTTTGATATTATGAATCACAGTGTTTGGACTCCAAATACTTAAATACCACATAAAATAACATCTATACACAGATTTTCATTAAAATCTGAGGATGTTGAAAATCTGAAGAAGAAAAAATGCCAGGCTATAGCCTTGGATTTTTCTTGATTTTTTTGAAAAAATAGATTTTCTTCTCATTTTCATAATAGATAATTTTGTGTATGCTGAATACGAATCTATGGTCAAAATCTGAAAGTTCGTATAATTAGTCGAGCAATTAGCATTCAAATTTTATCATAATTAGTCCAGGTGCTAATCAAAAGGGTTGATATTATGAATCACAGTCTTTTGATTCCAAATACTTGAATACCATATAAAATAATATCTATACACAGATTTTCATTAAAATCTGAGGATGTTGAAAATCTGAAGAAAAAGAAAATGCCAGGCTATATCCTTGGATTTTTCTTGATTTTTTTTGAAAAAAATAGATTTTCTTGCCATTTTCATAATAGATATTTTTGTGTATGCTGAATACGAATCTGTGGTCAAAATCTATAAGTTCGTATAATTAGTCGAGTAATTAGCATTTAAATTTTATCATAATTAGTCCAGGTGGTAATTAAAAAGGTTCATATTATGAATCACAGTCTTTTGACTCCAAATACTGAAATACCATATAAAATAACATCTATACACAGATTTTCATTAAAATCTGAGGATGTTGAAAATCTGAAGAAAAAAAATGCCAGGCTATAGCCTTGGATTTTTCTTGATTTTTTGAAAAAATAGATTTTCTTGCCATTTTCATAATAGATACTTTTGTGTATGCTGAATACGAATCTGTGGTCAAAATCTAAAAGTTCGTATAATTAGTCGAGTAATTAGCATTTAAATTTTATCATAATTAGTCCAGGTGCTAATTAAAAGGGTTGATATTATGAATCACAGTCTTTTGACTCCAAATACTTGAATACCATATAAAATAACATCTATACACAGATTTTCATTAAAATCTGAGGATGTTAAAAATCTGAATATTTTTTGAAAAAATAGATTTATTGACATTTTCATAAAAGATACTTTTGTGTATGCTGAATACGAATCTGTGGTCAAAATCTAAAAGTTCGTATAATTAGTCGAGTAATTAGCATTTAAATTTCATAATTAGTCCAGGTTCTAATTAAAAGGATTGATATTTTGAATTACAGTCTTTTGACTCGAAATACTTGAATACCATGTAAAATTACATGTATACACAGATTTTCATTACAATCTGAGGATGTTGGAAATCTGGTAGAAAAAAATACCAGGCTATAACCTTGGATTTTTCTTGATTTTTTTGAAAAAATAGATTTTCTTGCCATTTTCATAATTGAGACTTTTGTGTATGCTGAATACGAATCTGCGGTCAAAATCTAAAAGTTCGTATAATTAGTCGAGTTATTAGCATTTAAATTTTATCGTAATTAGACAAGGTGCTAATTAAAAGGGTTGATATTATGAATCACAGTCTTTTCACTCCAAATACTTGAATACCATATAAAATAACATCTATACACAGATTCTCATTAAAATCTGAGGATGTTGAAAATCTGAAGAAAAAAAATGCAAGGCTATAGCCATGGATTTTTCTTGATTTGTTTTTTAAAAAGATAGATTTTCTTGCCATTTTCATAATAGATACTTTTGTGTATGCTGAATACGAATCTGTGGTCAAAATCTAAATATTCTAATAATTAGTCGAGTAATTAGCATTTAAATTTTATCATAATTCGTCCAGGTGCTAATTAAAAGGGTTGATATTATGAATCACAGTCTTTTGACTCCAAATACTTGAATACCATATAAAATGACATCTATACACAGATTTTCATTAAAATCTGAGGATGTTGAAAATCTGAAGAAAAAAAAATGCAAGGCTATAGCCTAGGATTTTTCTTGATTTTTTTGAAAAAATAGATTTTCTTGCCAATTTCATAATAGATACTTTTGTGTATGCTGAATACGAATCTGTGGTCAAAATCTAAAAGTTCATATAATTAGTCGAGTAATTAGCATTTAAATTTTATCGTAATTAGTTCAGGTGCTAATTAAAAGGGTTGATATTATGAATCACAGTCTTTTATCTCCAGATACGTAAATACCATATAAATTAACATCTATACACAGATTTTCATTAAAATCTAAGGATGTTGAAAATCTGAAGGACAATAAATGCAAGGCTATAGTCTTGGATTTTTCTTGATTTTTTTGAAAAAATAGATTTTATTGCCAATTTCATAATAGATACTTTTGTGTATGCTGAATACGAATCTGTGGTAAAAATCTAAAAGTTCGTATAATTAGTCGAGTTATTAGCATTTAAATTTTATCGTAATTAGACAAGGTGCTAATTAAAAGGGTTAATATTATGAATCACAGTCTTTTGACTCCAAATACTTAAATACCATATAAAATAACATCTATACACAGATTTTCATTAAAATCTGAGGATGTTGAAAATAGAATTTCTTGACATATTCATCATAGATACTTTTGTGTATTCTGAATACGAATCTGTGGTCAAAATCTAAATATTCCTATAATTAGTCGAGTAATTAGCATATAAATTTTATAATTAATCCAGGTGCTAATGAAAAGGGTTGATATTATGAATCACAGGCTTTTGACTCCAAATACTTAAATACCATATTAGATTACATCTATGCACAGATTTTAATTAAAATCTGAGGATGTTGAAAATATGAAGGAAAAAAATATAAGCCTTGGATTTTTCTTGATTTTTCTGAAAAAAAAGAATTTCTTGACATTTGCATGATAGATGCTTTTGTGTATGTTGAATACGAATCTGTGGTCAAAATCTAAAAATTCGTATAATTAGTCTAGTAATTAGCATTTAGATTTTATCATAATTACTTCAGGTGCTAATTAAAAGGGTTAATATCATGAATCACAGTCTTTTGACTCCAAATACTGAAATACCATATAAAATAACATCTTTATACAGATTTTCATTAAAATCTGAGGATGTTGAAAATCTGAAGAAAAGAAAATGTTTTCTTGATTTTTCTGAAAAAATAGAATTTCTTGACATATTCATCATGGATACTTTTTTGTATTCTGAATTCGAATCTGTGGTCAAAATCTAAGAAATCGTATAATTAGTCGAATAATTAGCATTTAAATTTTATAATTAGTCCTGGTGCTAATTAAAAGGGTTGATATTATGAATCATAGTCTTTTGACTCCAAATACTTAAATACCATATAAAATAACATCTCTACACAGATTTTCATTAAAATCTGAGGATCTTTAAAATCTGAAGAAAAAAAATGGATTTTTCTTGATTTTTCTGAAGAAAAATAGGATTTCTTGACATATTCATCATAGATACTTTTGTGTATTCTGAATACGAATCTGTGGTCAAAATCTAAAAATTCCTATAATTAGTCGAGTAATTAGCATTTACATTTTATAATTAGTCTAGGTGCTAATTAAAAGGGTTGATATTATGAATCACAGTCTTTTGACTCCAAATACTTAAATACCATATAAAATAACATCTGTACACAGATTTTCATTAAAATCTGAGGATGTTGAAAATATGAAAGAAAAAAAAAAATATAAGGCTATATGATTTTTCTTGATTTTTCTGAAAAAATAGAATTTCTTGACATTTTCATAAGAGATACTTTTCTGTATGCTGAATACGAATCTGTGGTCAAAATCTTTTAATTCGTATAATTAGTTGAGTAATTAGCATTTAAATTTTATCATAATTACTCCAGGTGCTAATTAAAAGGGTTAATATCATGAATCACAGTCTTTTCACTCCAAATATTGAAATAACATATAAGATATCATCTATACACAGATTTTCATTAAAATCTAAGGATGTTGAAAATCTGAAGAAAAAAAATGCCTTGGATTTTTCTTGATTTTTTTGAAAAAATAGATTTTCTTGCTATTTTCATAATAGATAATTTTATGTATGCTGAATACGAATCTGTGTTCAAAATCTAATTATTTGTATAATTAGTCGAGTAATTAGCATTTAAATTTTATCATAATTCCTCCAGGTGCTAATTAAAAGGGTTGATATTATGAATCACAGTCTTTTGACTCCAAATACTTGAATACCATATAAAATTACATCTATACACAAATTTTCATTAAAATCTGAAGATGTTGAAAATCTGAAGAAAAAAAATGCAAGGCTATAGCCTAGGATTTTACTTGATTTTTTTGAAAAAATAGTTTTTCTTGCCAATTTCATAATAGATACTTTTGTGTATGCTGAATACGAATCTGTGGTCAAAATATAAAAGTTCATATAATTAGTCGAGTAATTAGCATTTAAATTTTATAATTAGTCCAAGTGCTAATTAAAAGGGTTGATATTATGAATCAGTCTTTTGACTCCAAATGCTTAAATACCATGTAAAATAATATCTATACACAGATTTTCATTAAAATCTGACGATGTTGAAAATCTGAAGAGAAAAAATGGATTTTTCTTGATTTTTCTGAAAAAAATAGGATTTCTTGACATATTCATCATAGATACTTTTGTGTATTCTGAATACGAATCTGTGGTCAAAATCTAAAAATTTCTTGATTAGTCGAGTAATTAGCATTTAAATTTTATAATTAGTCCAGGTGCTAATTAAAAGGGTTGATATTATGAATCACAGTCTTTTGACTCCAAATACTTAAATACCATATAAAATAACATCTATACACAGATTTTCATTAAAATCTGAGGATGTTGAAAATATGAAGGAAAAAAATATAAGCCTTGGATTTTTCTTGATTTTTCTGAAAAAATAGAATTTCTTGACATTTGCATAATAGATGGCTTTTGTGAATGCTGAATACGATTCTGTGGCCAAAATCTAAAAATTCGTATAATTAGTCGAATGATTAGCCTTTAAATTTTATCATAATTAGTCCAGGTGCTAATTAAAAGGGTTAATATTATGAATCACTGTCTTTTGACTCCAAATACTTAAATACCATATAAAATAACATCTATACACAGATTTTCATTAAAATTTGAGGATGTTGAAAATCTAAAGAAAAAAAAAATGCAAGGCTACAGCCTTGGATTTCTCTTGATTTTTCTGAGAAATTAGAATTTCTTGAAATTTTCAGCTTAGGTACGTTTGTGTATGTTGAGTACGAATCTGTGGTCAAAATCTAAAAATTCGTATAATTAGTCTAGTAATTAGTATTTAAATTTTATCATAATTACTTCAGGTGCTAATTAAAAGGGTTACTATTATGAATCACAGTCTTTTCACTCCAAATACTTAGATACTTGATTTTTCTGAAAAAATAGAATTTCTTGACATTTTCATCATAGATACTTCTGTGTATGCTGAATACGAATCTGTGGTCAAAATCTAAAAGTTCGTATAATTAGTCGAGTACTTAGCATTTAAATTTTATAATTAGTCCAGGTGCTAATTAAAGGGGTTGATATTATGAATCACAGTATTTTGACTCCAAATACTTAAATACCATACAAAATAACATCTATGCACAGATTTTCATTAAAATCTGAGGATGTTGAAAATCTGAAAAAAAAAAAAAAATGGATTTTCTTGATTTTCATGAAAAATAGATTTTCTTGAAAGTTTCAGCTTAGATAATTTTGTGTATGCTGAATACGAATCTGAGGTCAAAATCTAAAAATTCGTATAATTAGTCGAGTAATTAGCATCTAAATTTTATCATAATTAGTCCAGGTGCTAATTAAAAGGGTTGATATTATGAACCACAGTCTTTTGACTCGAAATACTTAAATACCATACAGAATAACATTCATACACAGATTTTCATTAAAATCTGAGGATGTTGAAAATCTGAAGAAAAAAAGATGTCTTGGATTTTTCTTGATTTTTCTGAAAAAATAGATTTTCTTGAAAATTTTAGCATAGATACTTTTGTGTAAGCTGGATTCGAATCTCTGGTCAAAATCTAAAAATTCGTATGATTAGTGGAGTAATTAGCATTTAGATTTTATCATGATTAGTCCAGGTGCTAATTAAAAGGGTTGATATTGTGAATCACTGTCTTTTGACTCCAAATACTGAAATACCATATAAGATAACATCTATACACAGATTTTCATTAACATCTGAGGAAGTTGAAAATCTAGGCAAAAAAATGGATTTTTCTTGATTTTTCTGAAAAAATAGATTTGCTTGAAATTTTCAGCATACATACTTTTGTGTATGCTGAATACGAATCTGTGGTCAAAATCTAAAAATTCCAATAATTAGTGGAGTAATTAGCATTTAAATTTTATAATTAGTCCAGGTCTAATTAAAAGGGATAACATTATGAATCACTGTCTTTTGACTCCAAATACTGAAATACCATATGAAATAATATCTATACACAGATTTTCATTAAAATCTGAGGAAGATGAAGATCTGAGCAAAAAAAATTCAAGGATTTTTTCTTGCTTTTTTTTAAGAAATTAGATTTTCCTGCAATTTTGAACATAGATACTTTTCGTGTATGCTGAATACACAAATTACTTGTAAAGTATTCAAATAATTATTGGACTGAACAAGTTTATGAGAAAAATCTTATTCATGTCTTATTCAAGGGTCAGAGCAAGCATTCCGTTATGTTTTTCGTTATCACTTCAAGTATAGAAGACTTCTATTACCTTATTTTTCTATCATCAGACAAAAAGTTTTTTCACCCAAAATATACCCTGCATTTTTTAACCGTTTTTCTTCGGAAAACAGATTTGCTTCAGAACCTCAGTAAGATTCGTATGTTTCACTTAGAACATGAAAACGGGGTTGAAAACGACATTAAAACCATTTAGTCTTGTAAAAAAAAACTTTTAAATGATTACATGTGTATTTAATGAATATTTTCGTCATATATATATATATATATATATTTATCTTCTCGAAGCTTTAGAAAGAGTTTCAAATATTGAATAATATGGTTTTAAGTGTAAATTATCTTAGGTATATCTGAATTGAAAAAAAAAATAAATTGGATTGAAAATTATAATGGAATGTTACCAACATCTATCATTATTTCCTATTTTATTGAATTCTTTTTTCCTGTAAAATATCATTATGAGGCCTACTTTTCATACGAAAAGTGAATGTGGGAATGAAACATTGTTTGGGAGAGATGATATCCAGTTTTTTAGCACTCAAATATTTCAGGATCAAAACAAGGAATCATGATTCGTATCTTCATATCTGTTTGATATATGTCGGCAGTACGAATAATGATAATGGCTCTCCCAATAGCATTTACAGCATAAAAGCTTTTCATGATGTTTTAGTCATAAGACGGTGAATATTTTGGCCTGAAATTCATTCTTAAGTTTTCCTGACTTGTTTTACTACTCTCTGAAGAACGGAGTGTTCCTTAATAACACAGTAAATGACTTCTTTTTCATACCGAATACGATTCTCTTTTTAAACTTTTATTTGGGGGTCAATATATCCTCTTGTAAAGGATTGAGATGATTAAAGGATTGAACAAGGTATTGAGAAAAACTCCTTGTTTATATCATACTTATGGGCCAGAGCAAGCATCCCGTTATATTTTCCGTTATCACCTCAACTATAGAAGACTTCTGTTACCTTATATTTCAATTATCAAACAAAAAAAATAATTTCACCCATAAAATAACCGATTTTTCTTCAGATTACTTTCCTTCAATTATCACACCTATTCAGCCAAGGGAAATTCTTAACACATTATTACATGTGTTTATTGTTATATGATTATTTGCTTCATATTTATTGTGTTTCTGAGGTATAGGGAGAGGTTTGATATATTTTACAATAAATTTTCAGTATAGATGATTTTAGGTGTATTATAATTTAAAATTATCTCGGATTTTACCTGCATTCATTTCTCTTTTTTTCTTTGGAAATTTAGTTTGTTACAGAATACCAGCGAGACTGCTATTTTTTCATGCGGAAAATGAGTATGGGACTAAAACATTGTTTAGAAGCCGTTAAGTCGTATTTTTTATTATTCAAATGTTGCATGATTGAAAAATAGAAATCATGATTACTTGCCTCATATTTAGTTGATATCTGCCGGCAACAGGAAACATAATATATATATATATATATATATATATATATATATATATATATATATATATATATATATATATATATACATATATATATATATATATATATATATATATATATATATATATATATATATATAAACATCAGATATCTAGAAAATAATAGAATAAAAAATATTCTTGACCGTCAACGATAAAATACAGAACCCTGTAAAAAATATATACAAATCGTCCTAATGAGTCCGTATTTATTACAGAAAGTTTATTACAAAAATAACATTGGCCGTGAATACATTTCTGCCCCAGTGTATGTAAATGAACTGGTGTCATATGTCACTTTTAATTAAATAGTAAATATTCCCAAAGCAACATAAGGTATGTCGTTTTGTGTTCACTGATGCAACGTGAGAGACAACAACTCTTGTGGCAAATATACATTATATTTTTTTTTTTACGTATTGAATGATTATAAACCAATTTTGAGAAACAAAAATTGTAAGGGAATGTATATATATATATATATATATATATATATATATATATATATATATATATATATATATATATATATGAGATCAATTACCAGAAATTTGTAATGAACGATTATCTCATATTAAGATTTTAGCATATAGGCATCTAAGTTAGAAAACATCCATTTTCAATATCTATGGGCGCGGACTGTAGCTAGATTTACTTGATAATCCCCTAATCCATTTAGTCGAGAAACCTATGGCTTAAAAGCTTTTTATAATGTTGTAGTCATGATGAGACGATGAATATTTTGCCCTGAAATTCTTTCCTAAGTTTTCCTGATTTGTTTTACTACCCTTTGAAGAACGGAGTGTTCCTTAAAAACACAGTTAATGACTTCTTTTTCATACCGAATACGATTCTGTTGAAGCTGGAGAAAAGTTTGGTAAGAGTGATCACGGACAAGTTACTTTTGAGGTTGCTTTCACCACTGCATGTAATGTTCAACACGACAGTCGAGAAAAGTACCCAATTTTTTATGTGCAAATGTTTTAATGGTCGTCGCTTTTCTCTTGACAGACAAACCCAGGATGATATGGTTGATAAAAATGACATGAAAGTAGCTTGGAAAAGCTTCAGTAAAACCTTCAAAGCAGTAGAGGACACATGTAAACCAAGTAAGCAGTGCACGGAAGCGGTGAAAAAAAAAGCGAACAATATTCTTAGATTCATCGGTAGGGTCCTTTGATTCAAAGTCCAGGGTAATCATCCATACACTTTGCCATTCATTGGTTCGTCCACAACTTGAATATTGTGTTCAGTTTTGCTCACCTTTATCCCCCCCCCTCCCTAATAATAAGAAGGAACGTCAGGGATAGACGAAGAAAGGCCACATCGCTCAATTCCATTCTCTCGCTGTAATGCATCGAAATCAAAGCTCCCAATCTACATCCAGGCCCCACAGACCTTTGTTTGGTTCACCTCGGGCGCTTTACATGCCCTGGTTCAAATCACTGACAGCACGTTTTCCCCTGTATACCACATCGTTCCAGTTTACCCTATCCCGTGCCTATCTTTCACGCTCTTGCATGTTTAGACCCCGATCGCTCAAAATCTTCTTAACTCCATCCTTCCAACTCCAATTTGGTCTCACTGTTTTCCTTGTTCCTCCCACTTTTGACACATAGCCTCTTTGTCAACTTTTCCTCCTTCATTCTCTCCATATCCCCCCCCCCCCATATATGTATGTATATATATATATATATATATATATATATATATATATATATATATATATATATATATATTATATATATATATATATATATACGAAAAAAGTGCATATGAACGCGCACCTTCATAGAACATACAAATGGCGATCAATACTTGATCGCCATTTACCGCTTTCGAGAGGTAGCACCAGGAACAGACGAAGAAAGACTGGTGTTCTGATTCATTCAAGATGCCTTAAGGGAAATTACTGTGTTAAGTATACATAGAGAAGGTCGTTGACGTCGCCGTTCTTCGGTCTGTAAGATGTACTTGTTCTGTGACCGTGTTTGACAGCCATTTGAGTTGGAGGGTGAGACCCTGTGTTTAATTGTCACGGTGTTTGTAAGTACCAGAAGTTGTTTCCCGGACACATGGAACGAAATTGTTATGGAAATAATTATGATTTTTGATACACCTCTATCCCCGTCCACACACACACACACACACTACACACACGCACACACCCCCTGGACCCTCGCTCCCACCTGATAGCGACTCTGACAAGAAAATCCGATAGAAGATGAGACATGAAATTTTGTGGATATTTCACGTCGCTAGCTTGAGCACGATGTTACGACCCTTGGGTATGACGGCCTGACCTTTTTCTAAGGTCTAATCATCATACCCACGGGTCATTTCATTGTGTTCAAGAGTCGTGCTATGGTGCTTATCAAAACAGACTAAGAACTGGAAACCCCCTTTATCACTTCAGGATACCCTGGCCCCAGGGAACATATTAACTTGTTTGATGATCGGTTCTCACTAATTCTGGAGTTCAGGGCATTGAGGAGCAAGTATTAGCGAGACGATTGTCTTACATTCTTTCTTCTCCTGCGTTTAGGATTACTCTCATCTTTTTGCCTCCCGTAGCACCAGTATGAGACGGCTATACTGTCTTACGTTTCCTCTGTAGGTTATGAGATATTGCGATGGTTGAGTTCCTGTCAGTGTTCATGCGTTTGCCTCATCGGTCAGTTGATGATGTGAGAGTTAGCCATCATCGTCTGCGTTTTCTGGGAGACTGGGTATAACAGTATTTACATTGCCTAGATATCCTGCTACCATTAGGTATGATAGACTCTCATCTTCGAGTAGATAGACTCTCATCTTACGATCATCTTCGAGTAGATAGACTCTCATCTTACGATCATCTTCTGAGTACCTCACTTGCCAGGTATGGATGGGTGGAAGGTCTTCCATGCAACTTACTGAAGTCTACATTCTTTTTAAGACACGTCAGTACTGATACTGTTTCTAAGCTGATGTGTAATCATCACTATTACCAGAACGCTACATTAGGAGCCCCAGCTGTGTCGTGATACCCCCAAGAACACTCCTGTCGTCTCACAGAAGTCGCCTTGTACACACGTGTGCCCGTGTGACATGAGGAACCCCAGCAGAAGTGTCCTTGAAACGCCGTAAGGTCGTTGAAGAACTCCCAGAATTGCATCAATCTATCCAGGAAATTTTTCTGTGTCTTCAAGAACTATGGATCGTCCTCACGTTCTGCTGATGTCTCCCCGACTGGACGTTTTGCTGCGCGGGAATCACATCAAGACGTCGTTACCTGGAGAGGGAGGATATTGCGTCTGGCTGATGGTTAGTGATTCTCGGGGTTGCGACTGTCGTCCAGGTGGTCGCCTCCGTTAGTGAGGTGCTCTGGCCTGGATCTGCATCTGTCATGGAACCCTCCTGTGGTAGTGCTGGTCGATCTCACCGGCACTGGTCGTTCTCTGTGTCACTTGACACTTGGAACAGGACTAAGACGGGTTAACACTCGCGGTAAGACGAATTGTAGCCTTGACTCACTGTAACGACTTGTTCTCGACACAGTTTGATGTCTTGACCCTTTAAGGCCGATGACTTAACCCCTTCAGTATGGCGACTTGACCTGTAATATGATGACCACTTTGATGACATCTCTTGAGAATGACAACATGAAAATACTACTAAACTTGATATGAGAAACATAACGCGACTTGAGAAAAGCATGACATGGAAACACGAAATGAGAATCACCATGTGACATCAAGGAAGACAACATGCCTTGAGAAACATGATTTGTTCTGAGGAACAACACATGTCTTGAAGAACACAACTTGTCATGAGAAACACAACATGTCATGAGAAACACAACATGACATGAGAAACACAACATGTCATGAGAAATAGAACATGTGAAAAACATATTTAGCCATGCAAGGTCAAGTAAAACGTTATACATCTCTTGTATTAAAACCTCATCATGTTATCAATCACCGGTGATGAGAGACCTTTGTGTATTTTTTCTCAAATTTCATGGTTTCCTTCGTCAATACAAATGTTGGTCACGTGATTGAGTAGGTGTTCTTTAACCCGTATTTCAGAGGCTTTTATTACGTGTGACGTCGAACTTATTGGTCTATGTTAGGGAAGAGGTTTAGATTTTCCTTTGTGTACTGGTGAAACATGGGCCATTTTATGAATTTCCCCTCTGCTGCTATTGTCGAGGCTTTGTCTAAAGAGTAACATATCGCTTTCCTGCTATCAACCTTATAGTTTTAATAAGAGTTGCTGGTGTGCAGTTACCCCAGCTGTTCATTCTCCCTTAAGGGGTGGTCGATAGCATGGGTTCCTGGCACCAGTTAGGACGCCATTTGGTAAACCAAATGGCGTCCTAGCTACGTCTCTTCGTTGTATATCAACTGACTTATATTTCTCTCTTGTGTCTCCCCTGATGATGTGATTATTACACGAAAGTGCGCTTGGAAACTTATCGTGTTTCATTTTCCCGATGGACTCGTAGGAATATACTTGATCACGCGCAAAATTGTAATCCTTTCCTATATATATACATACATATGTTAGTTGGGGTGTAAGTTTGAATGGAAAAAATTCGATGATATTGAGTGATTTTAGACTAAATACCCGTGAGTGGAAATGACAGCAAATAGAACCATGGAAGCGGAAGTATATATATATATATATATATATATATATATATATATATATATATATATATATATATATATGAATAGCGTTAATGAGATGGCCTTGATTAGGGCATTCAGTTGCTCGTCCCGTCTCAGCTTACATTAAAAACGATCTCTCCGGACCTAGAGCTAAAATTTCTCTCGAGTTTGTCTATCAACATCAGTAGCGGTGTTGTCGTCAGACTGGTGAGATGCTGCGTGATGGTCAGTTCTTTTATTCCTTTTATCGAACTGAATATTGATATTGATCAGTTAGCATGTTGTATACATTTCTTATGTTTATTCTATACTTTTGTCCAATTTGTTCTTCGCTGTAATGTCATGTGAATAGTAATTCTCGATTCTGTTCCGTCCTGTTAAATACTTTAGTTCATTTAGTGTTTCAAATTCGTGTGATTTCATTATATTTCTTCTTGCCAGTATTTGTTTCCCCTTCATGATCTTCTTTGTTTTCCTTCTTTATTGCAAGTTTTTTCTTATATTCTTAAACTCATTTAGTGTTCATTACCCTGTGGTATCTCCCTCTCTACTCCAACTATCGTTTTATTTGGTATTAAAACTTGATCTATTTCTTATTCTCTGAGAACGCTAGTGTTACCATTTACAGCTCTATGTCGTTAAAGATATTATTTTAGTATATTCATGCATTTACTTCATTAATCTCGTTTCACTTTCTTTGGTAACGATTGCTAGATCCAGGCCACAGATATCATCTTATGTCTCAAATTCACCTTCATCCATTTCCATATTGTTAAGGTGTAACTCCATGTAGAGCCCAGTTACGTTTGCATAGAGAAGGTCGAGTGTACCATTGTATCTTGCTGTCATGTGTTGGAGTCCATGCGGGACAATATACATCTCGCATCGTTTCATTACTATATTTGAATGCAATCTCTCACATACTGATTCTGTATTTGTTTTATATCTAGATTTACAGTTATATTCCATATCATAATTGGTTCACTTTTTATTTTCACTTTTGAAGTATCTCTTTTAACTTTAGTTATGTGTGGTCAATATGTCACAACGTATGAGAGCGTATGTGCAATTATTTTTAACACCTGAAGAAAGTGTTTAAAGTTTTTCCGGTTTGAGGATTAGTTGGACGTTGACGGCCTTGGTGATATTGGCGGTTGGTAGACCTGATACCCAACCCAGCAACCGACCTTACGTCACTATATGTATTGTGTCTACAACTGGGATGTTCACTCGAGTTAGTTTACACTTTCGATCACGTTTCTTCCTCACTTGTTTATCCTGATAATGTACCGAGTACATAGATTGCTGCTCCACCTTTGAAATTTACACTTATCAGCTCATAAAGCTTTGTACTGCTTCAGATATGTTTCTCTCTGTTTTCCTGTATTAAACCATGTTTCTGTCATGTTGACTGTCTTTAATGTATTCACTGAAATATTTTAACCTTTAGTTTTGAGTTTTCAGTTATCAGAATTTACATATTCATGTGTAGCGTAGTTAACATTTGTACTTCTCGTTATTTTTGCCGCTTTATTTCCGTTTTCTTTGTGTTTCTTAATATTTCCATTCCTGGAACTGAAATTTTTCGGGTCTTTTTCATCTCCAGACTCGTTGGCATTCCCATTATCGCTTCTCCTGATTGTATATATATATATATATATATATATATATATATATATATATATATATATATATATATATATTAGTGTAAGCTTGGAGCAGGTTTTCTATTCACATGGAATTGAATACGGCAGCATATTTACAGCTGTTAATCTTCTTTCTTATGTTCCCTAATTTTCTCAGTATTATTCTACTATGAGGTGGGTGCTCAAACAACGGTTGTCCGAAATTCTCCATATATTTATTTGAGCTTTTGCCTTCACAGAGGCATCAACAGGAATCTACAAAAAACTGTCTCCCAGAACTTGGATAACTAAAACGCAAACAAAATATATAAACACTCAGAAAAAAAACACAGCACGTAAGAGTAAGGGAAGACCTAAACAAATCAACAATCTCATGAAGGGTAGTTCAATCTAAATACAACTTCTTGGAAACAAACAAAACAGAAAAACTTAGTTGAGGGAAATACATACGTACCTGCTAGAGGACAGTACATGGACACGCCATATACCAGAGGACATGATGGGTCGATGACGAGGTTATCTCCATGGAGGACAGGATAGTCTTATGTCCTAAACCCACTGTATGTAGACAGAGACATGACACAGAGACCCGGGAAGATGCCTGACTCCCTCCTGACGCAGGTTGCTAGGGTGGGGGTGGTGGAGGTCCTAAAGGTCATTAGAGAGGATGGTTTATAATTGAGTGCGTGGCTGGTGGTGGGTCGGTCGGGGTCATCACAGTGTGGGCCAGGTCTCAGCAGTCATCAAAATCCCATCAGGAAGTCCCCGCTGCCGTCTCCGTCGGTGTCTCCGTCAGTTGCTGGAGATCCTGCTGTGGGGAAGTTGGTCAAATGATAACGATATAATTGATTAATGGTTTATCGAAATATTGCAGTTGAATGTTTGAGTTATAAAGATAAAATGCGCACACGGCAGACAAAAGGAGCTATGAAAAGGGGTATGGAGGAAAAAAAAGAGTCTTTACGCGACACTGGAGGAAGAGGGGTGTGTGTGTGTGTGTGGATGCTGTCTGTTGATTGCCAGTGACGTTTCGCAATGGTTAGGATGAAGCTGTTCTTCTAGCGGTCTGTAAGAGCTCGGATGGGTTTGATGTGGTTGTGGTGAAGAACCACAACTTAGGAACGAGAGGTGACGGTGACAAGGATGGTGTTGTAGCTTCATCCCGAACTATCGGATGAGGTCCTGATGGTGGTTAAGAAAGAACTGGTTGGACTATTGAGTTGAAGTCTCTTGATTGGTGTTGTGAGAGGGACTGAGGATGATCTAACATGCCAATTCTTTTTATCTTTTCAAGTAGTTCCTGTTGTGAGGTGAATGGGGAAGGAGACCACGCAGGGGGGAGGTATAGGTTTGTTTGGAAAAAACGAAAGCTTTATATGTCTTTATTTCAGGTGTTGGGGATCCAAGTGTGTTGTGTCAAAGGGGAATGTAGAGACGATAGCTGGAAGATGAGATGATGGTGCTGACGAGCTCCTTCCTGCTTAGTTTCTCGTGCATATTGACAACGAGGACTTTGATGGGCTAAAGAGACTGTAGGAGGGGCTGGGATCTAGTGAGGCAGTAGGGGGTGGGGCAGGGCTGGAAGCTTGGTGAACTTAATATCCAGGATGAGGACTGACGTACATGATTACGGTCTAGGTATAGATGATTGTGGTAGTGATGTGGTGGTGGTGATGTGAGGTGAAAATGGTGGTAGTTTCATAGTGTTGGTTGGTACAGTTACAACTTCAACTGGTGATGGTACTGGCACTACTGCTACTTCCGTTAGTGCTCCTGTGGCTTATGTCTTAACTACTGTAGGTGTTTCTTATTTCGTTATCTCCACACTGAGTGGAGGTAAGGGAGGGTCATTACAGCAACAAATACAGATGTATTATTCCGAGTTTTTGCAGCTGTAAAGCAGATCAGCTGAGGATCTGTACCTAGCATGGTACAGTGAATATGAAATTCTGTATGATATAGTTTTAGAGCTTGGAGTCTGTGTAATGTGTGAAGGCTGGCCAGTCTGCCTTCCCGTCGTTTGCGTAAGTCTTTTTGGTGGCTATGTGGGTTGGGTAGGCCAGGTGGAGTGGTACCAGAATCAGTATATATTCAGAGGACAGATCATGTAGCGTTCACCAAGTGGTCCTTGTGTGCAGTGTTAATGCCAAAGGTAATGTCTGGTGAGGTTGGATGCTGGAGATGTTCATGAAATATGTTAAGTACTTCTTCGTGTCTGTTTGTAAGCCTTTCCTACCGAGTTATACGATGCTTAGTTTGTGGGTGGGTTACTGTGTTGTATAAGGGTTAGTTTGTCAAGTGTGGGGGTCATGTGTTTTGATGTGTTGTTTGATTCGTGTTTGTGCTCGGAGTATGAGGCCTTATGAGGGAACATATATATATATATATATATATATATATATATATATATATATATATATATATATATATACATACGAAGTGCTTTAGATACCTGGAACTGAACTCAGCAGCGTATTGGACCGTGGGGTATTAGGTGAATCATGGGGTTGGTGGGGGACTGAGGTCTTAGGTGCATTGAGGTGTATGTGGAAGGCGAGGTCACTGTTGATGTAGGTGAAGATGTGTATCTTTCTATAGTACAGAAGTCCCGACGTTGTTATGTGGATACGAGATGTGAGCCGTCAATAGAAATATACACAAGAGGGTGGCTATAGTGGAAATGAAATGCTTGAGGACAGTATGTGGGGCAAGAAGATACGGTCGAGTGAGGAATGACAGTGTGACAGATCTGTGCCTCATCTTTTGAGGTCCTGTGAATTGAACTTTTCTTAAAGGAATTTCTTTACTAGTGACAGAATGCATACGAGTCATAATCGAGTCCTGGTGAACCTTCCTTAGTTACGTTATTATTAATTAGTTTTAAGACACGATTAAGTGTACCGTCTGACACTTCACAGGTTTATTCTCAGTCGCATTAAGTTTGTTCTGAAACCTTCAAGTTTTATATTATTCCATCTTTCAAGGTTCTATTTTTTTGACTGGTTTTAAGTTCAAGAGACAGTTGATCATGGACCTACTGTGCGGTTTGGTGAGAAAGTTTAGGAGTCTAGGTTAAGTTATGAAGAGATTTAGTCCTAAAAGTGGAAGCATCGTACTTTGGAGTTGAGGTTGTATGGAATATTTCTTCACTGGTAAATTGAATTGTAGCTAAACACTACCTACTAGCAGATAGGGAGTCTACTTTCACATTCATTTTAATAGGAAAACAATCCTTTATCGAGATTTCCAGGCCAGACCGTCATATGTGATTGACGTTACTGGCGACACTGAGAAACATATCGAAGTCCTTACATTCATATCTTAATCCTCACACTTGTATCTTAGTCCTTACACTCATATCTTAGTCCTCACACTCGTATCTTAGTCCTCACACTCGTATCTTAGTCCTCACACTCGTATCTTAGTCCTCACACTTGTATCTTAGTCCTCACACTTGTATCTTAGTCCTCACACTCGTATCTTAGTCCTCACACTCGTAGATTCATTATAGAAAACGAGTTTACTACATCATCATTACTGGTACTGTGGGGAAACATACTCTTTTATCTATGATGTTATAGAGAGTAAGATAACTCAGGGTAGAGAAATGACCAGCAGATTACAAAAATATCATAGTTTTATTTCTAACATGTATGTACAGTCACTTCGCACACTTGAGTAGCAATGTTGAAAATGTTGCAAGGACACCGTCGTAATGCAGGCACAACAAAATGAGATATGTCTTACAAATCACGATAGCAAACCTCCTGGTTTATATGGCAACTCTCTCCTTACCTGATCACACTTCTAATCCCTCCCTGGGTATAGAGTATACATGGCTGAAAATCATCTATCACATCATCAGTGTAAATCATTGAAGTCTAATAATTTCTTCCCCCTAATCAGCTTTAAAACTGTATTGGAAATTTAGTTTTCTTCTAATGTGACTAAGAATTTATGATATGGATTTTAAAGAGGCGATTTTCAGCTATGTCGTAAACCCAGGTTACGACTCGACAGTTAGCATTATCTTGCCTTATCCACTGGTATGTATACATACACATGTTATATATATATATATATATATATATATATATATATATATATATATATATATATATATATATTGTAGTCTATAAATGTTACCATCATTTAGTAATAGTTACTATTGATCATGCAGGTGTCAAGGTGCCCAGTCTTCGTCACACCCATCGCCGAGCCCATCAAGATCCCAGCTTATATTCTTCACGTGTGGCCGTGGCGACTTCCAGCTTCCCAAGACGTGTTCACCTCTAAGAATCCCGTGGATGTTGCACCTCAGGTGTACAAGTTCGCCTGGAAGTCCCACTCGTCACCAACGGAAGAGCAACAACACCTTTGGCTTCTCCTGATGTTGGTCTCACGTACGTACACACACCTTCAGACTTCGCACGTCGATTGTTTCAGAAAGTTGTTGTTACTGCCCATCATGATCCCATGTGCTGGAGCTTCGGTTGTCTCTATAGATAAACTTTTTAAGGCAGGACTAAAGCAACTGGGGGAAGAAGTCTTTCAACAAGGCACAAACTCTTAACGGTACGTTGAATGGTTAATGATGTGTTTTCCTTTAGTTCTCAACCAAGCCCAAACTAGGAGATACACCTTCCCGACACAGATGGATGAGACGACACTGGGGCCTTGTTCTGTACCCTATCATATTATTGAATTAACAACACAATACACCTTCGGAAAGCCAATAAGTTGAACCCTGCAAGAATCAGTTGTAGGCCCCTTGGAAAAATCAAGAAGACAAGAAACTTGTGACAATTTTAGAAAGTCTTGCAAGATTTTAAACTTGTGTAGTGTTTCATTAATTATTGCAACCCAGCCAACTTATGGTATGGTAAAGAGGCATTGCTCCACCTGTGACAAAACATATGAGGTCAGTTCCACCATATGCATCTCTTAAGTAAGTTTGAAAGAAATCGCTAGGGTAGTCCACGCTGCGTATATGAACGCGGTCACACACGGAGATTGTCTGGTGAGGTCATACGAAACACGTAACCTCTCGATTTGAAAAAAATATAAAGAAACGTAACTGAACTGTGAACACGTACGTGAGCCATAGAGCTGCTTTTCTCATCCGTCTTTTATCTAAACACATCCTTATGGCACACGAATGAAGCATTTAAAACACAGAGCAGCATGAGGCGGCAGGTATTGAAGTTGAGAAGTCTGCAACAATGAAAATAAAGACTTAAAAGCTCTTCCATCAGTAAATGCCCCATATGTTAATGCCATGCAAGTAGTAATCAGAAGTGCAGAGCAGAGCAGGTCCTGCCTCTGACTCTCTTATGTTTTCTGAGAGTTTTATCACCTCGATGGCAGTACGAAGGTTGTCTGCGAGAAAGCCACTGGTGAATGTGCATTACAGTAAGATACGGATTAGCTATAAGGACAGATCACCTGATCTGGTTGCTGGAGGTCATGCGTGTGGGTGGAAACCTTTTTGGACCAGATGATATTTATGTTAATCAGTGCTCGAGCTAGGAATTCACTGTAAAACAGCTTGTGTTTGTGTGTGGTGGTGGATTTGTATTTGACCAGGTGATCACAGAGTTATAGCAAAAGTTGGTGGGAGGGGTCATCATAAATAACGAAAACGTATAAAAAGGGAAAGGAAAATATTGTTAAAGGAAACCTTTACAGTTTCTTTACTTTGTTCTTTAAAACAAGAAAGAAAACCTAAGGTCTTACTTTAGGTATTGCCGTAGGACACTCCCAATACTAAAGTGGATATAAACACCACGACCCCTCGAGAGGAAGGCCAGATTCTCTTGGTTTCTGACTCGGAAAAAAACACTTGGTAGCAATTGTGGTCTGAGACAAACCTGTGTCACAGTGAAGAACTTGAAACCAAAGGTTCTTGGTTCGATGTCCCCCTACCGTAGACAAGATTCAATAAGGTTAGCTTTTATCACAGGAAACATTAAGTTATCATAGCATTCATTTCATAATGTTTAGTAAACTAATTCTAGTATAGCATTTCACAGGTGTCCACTCTATATCAACAACCGACTCAGAGTTATGAAACATCTATAGTATGTACAGACCTAACATCTGCCTATTGCCCTTATACACTGCGTTAATAAAGAAGGTGCAAAAGAAATATACGACCGAGTTCCTCCATCTAAGCGTCCACCTTCAGCACTGCTTTCAAGGAAATCATTTTGGTACGTGTATTCAGTAAAGTTCTGTCAAAGACGATGTATTATACTTTTGAACAACTAGCTGAGTATAATGCTTCACAGATGATGTTTATTAGACCCGAGTGTACATTCAATGGTCGTGTTTGGCCTCGACATAATACTGTTGCACATTAACTATTGTCATTCATATGGGAGGAGACGATACATAAAAAAATCATTGAAGACTTTGATAGTTTCTACATTTTCTCTTTCCTTTTGATCCCCACCATTTCTTCCCTTCCTCCTCTAACTGCCTTTTTTTACCCTCTTTCTCCTGTAGGAGCAGTGCTAGCCAGCGGTGTTGGGGGAGGAGCTCATAATAGAGACCTGGCACAAGCACACCAACACAGCTGAGGCGACACTCCACCTCGAGTAACACACACAAGTGATTGAGTACAACTGTTCAGGGGTATCGTGGTCAGGTGTCCAGGTCTGTGTGTTTTTATTTAGCTCTTCCTGTTATCCACGTCAATGGAAATGATCCGCTTTGGGGGGGGGGGGGGGGGGGTAATACATGTATCTTACCTCTGTGTTTTGTAATCGTTATCAATATATTGTATTTCCTTAGGTAACTACCATATATATTTATTCATATAAAATTTATATATAATCATGGAACAAAAATCATTTTTAAAAGTCTGAAATAATCAAGATATATATATGTACACTAATTCGATTCCAATGAATTTTTTTTTTTCTCTTTAAACAGAAGTGATAGACAACGTTGTGAACACAAGGAGGCTTTACCTTCATCGTGAAGCCTTCATGGAAAAATCTTTTATGCTAAGTATAACAGACATACGCAACGCAGCACTGGAACCTAAGACGCTTGTCATGAAGCCGCATCTCAACAACCCCTGAGGTGGTGTGGGCTCTTGACACACGACGCGACTCATCATTCTCGGGTGTGTTTTAAAACGCCCACAAGTTGGGCGTACGTCTTCACCGCCACGAGAGTGGCCGAGCCGCGGTGTCGCGTCGCGAGCACACAGCAACACCCTCGAAGGTGTTTTCAATACGGGCCAACAGCGAGAGTTGCTGCCACCTGGCACGACTAACAAGAATGAGGCAGCGTGTAAAAATGTCATTGACTAGGCGCAGTTAAAAGATTGAAAATGCAACTGTAAAACTTCGTCTTCTGATATGTACAGTAATAAAACTTTTATACAAACATACATACATACAGGTATAGTATATATACAAATATCTGAAGCATAATGTATAAACGAAGCAATAAACCACAAAAAACTCTCATTAGCCACGGAAACAAATATTGGTTACTGTGTTTATATACAATGACCACTAATGTTCAGGACTAACAGGTTCTCAAAAGCATATATTCTACCAGTAGTATAAACAGCATATCTAAGCTTCCCATTATGCACAATGTCCGCTAATGTCACCACTGGTTCATCCATTATTTACTTCGACTAGAATATTGTGTGAAATCCGTCACTTTTCCACCCCACTGTCTACTTCCTTTTCCTCGAAACGTATGTCTGTGTAACGTCAGGATCACACAGATTATATCTTAGGTACACCGACAAGTGATACAAATTAAGGATAATACATACAATACTCCAAAGACACAACATCTTAGGTCAATAAAGGTGTCGAATCTTGTCACCTACCAATCATTCAGACAGGTTCATCATCATCATCAACGGTAGCACTTTTATCATATGGTCTACACCACTTCCTCCGAGGTGAAATTTCCACCGAAACAGTAAATCAAAAACCCCAAAAAAAACATTTACAATCAGATATTGTAAAAAATCTTTTTAAGAAATTAGCTTATGTTTGCCCTCTCACGGTTATTGTCGAAGCTTATGTTTGCCCTCTCACGGTTACTGTCGAAGCTGTCGAATGTCATACGAACGAAAGAGAAGGCTTCGGCTGTATTGACAGACGTCCCTCTCGAAGCTAGTGTAGCCCCGTCTTGACAGGGTGAGGAGCTCTCCTCCTAGTCGGTTCATGTCACCTTCGGAGAGGGCGTGTTGTGTCCCCTTCAGAGGCGGCGCTCGACCTCTTCTAGGGTGCAGGCATAGATCCCACCCGAAGCTGGTGAGGGACCTCCGGGAAGTGGGCAGGCAACCCCCACGGAGGTTCTCCAGCAGGTCTCAGGTAACAGGGGAGTAACCAAGGTTCTTGCGTTGCAGGAACATGTGGATCTCTCGGAAGGTCGGGCGGTCGGCATCCGATCGCTTCCAGCACTCCCTCATCAGGTCGTAGATCTCCTTGGGGCAGTTCGTTGGCTGGGGCAGCAGCACCTGGCATGGAGGAAGGCAGAGGTCAGTACATTATAAAACTTGGCACAGAATCGCACGAGAACAACTGGCACGGATTAAGAGAGAAAAACTTATTACAAGATGGGATATTTCTGTCTGGGGTTAGGTTATTGTGGTTACACATGTAAGTGAAGTATTGTCATCTCTTCTTCTTCTACAGGAGTACTTGTCTTCTAAGATGTCACGTTCATCGAGTGTATGTTCAGGCGTGTCCTCTGTGAACAGATGATGACGGGTGCTCTGTGCTATATGAGACGACGACGCTGTATGGCATCACAAGGAGGAAGTGATTATGATCACATGAACACAAGCGTTATGTAGCTCAGGAGAAGACACATTAATAAGCTGCTCATTAAGGTGAGTTTCAATTGTGACGAGAGAGACTGCGTGTGTATGTGTGAATCCACATAGGTGTCAAAATGTGAAACTTTGCCAATTGATGAAGATAATACCTTAGATGACCTAGCATGGAAACAGGGTACATAATAATGGTGATCAAAAGCAATCTGGCGTGTATGGGGAGACCAGGTCATTTGCAAGTACATAATTGAGACCTTGAATGACCTCAAATGAAGAGGTTAAATACGTGATCATGTAAAGGTTACGGTGCCATCTAGTGAAGGGGAATACAAGATGTCTCCATTCTATGATCTCCATCACTAAAGTACAACACTCACTCCTCCATCACCATAATAAAACACTTACTCCTCCATTACCACAATACAGCACTCACTTCTCCACCATCACAATACAACATTCACTCCATCACCAAAAACAACACTCATTCCTACATCAATCACATTATAACACTCATTCCTCCATCACTATAATATATCACTCACTCCAATAATACAATAATCACTCCTCCGTCATAAAAATACATAAAAATATATCACTTATATCCCTATCACAACACAACACTCGTTCTTTCATCAGTATGATACACGTAACTCCTTCATCACCTCACAACAAAGACATCCCACTATAACATACTCTCCTCCAACACTACACTACATCACTTACTTATCCATCATCACACTTCAACATTCACTTATCCATTACCACACTACAATATTCACTTATCAAAATATAACATTCACTCATCCATTATATATTACAACATTCACTTATCCATTGCCACATTACAAAACTCACAATATAGCGTTCATTTATCTATTATCACACTAAAACACACTTGTCCATTATTTCACAACACTCACTTATCCATTATAACACTACAATACTTATTTATCCATTATTGCACTACAACACTCACTCAGCCATTATCACACTACAACACCCTTATTTGTTATCACACCACAACACTCGCTTTTATCCATTATCACACTGCCACACTCTTATCCATTATCACACCATAACACTCGCTTATCCATTATCACACTGCCACACTCTTATCCATTATCACACTGCCACACTCACTTATCCATTATCACACTACCACAATCACTTATCCAACATCACACTACAACACTCACTTATGTATTATCACACTACCACAATCACTTATCCAACATCACACTACAACACTCACTTATGTATTATCACATTACAACACTCACTCGTATATCACTTCAAACATTCACTCCTCCATCACCTGACTACAACATTCACCCATCCATCACCTCTTAGAACGCTCATTTCCCCATCACTTAACTGCTACACTAACTCCTTCACCTCTCTACAACATTCACTCCATCATTACATTACAACCATTACTCTTCCGTTATCACTCTAAGACACTAGCTGCCCAATCATGGCACTGCAACACTCGCTCTTCCATTACAGAACTCACTCCTCCATCATCACATGAATACATCTCGCTCCATCACCTCACTACAGAACTCACTCCTCCATCATCACATGAATACATCTCGCTCCATCACCTCACTACAGAATTCACTCCCCCATGAATACAACTCACTGCATCATCATCACAATACGACACTCCTCCCTCACCCTACAACATTCCTCTAACATCATCACACAAACACTCACTCCTCCAACACTTCTCTACAATAATCACCGTCAAAAACATAAAAAGAAAATAGCACAAGATACATGAATGGTGTAACGGTTAGCGTTGATGACCGCGACTTCGAACCCTGGTAGTGGTTGTCGGTCCATAATTAAACTAGCTGTTCATTCTTCCCCGAGGGACTGGCCGATAAAACGGGTACCTAACTTAGACCAATATATATATATATATATATATATATATATATATATATATATATATATATATATATATATATATATAGCGTTCAGGATTAGGTCTTGTAGTTGCCCACAACATATTAGTTAACATTGAAAAGGAATACATCTACACAACATATTTTTATCCGGAATAGTACATAATAGCAACATATTTGGGGCTGAAACATATACATCATATTCATCAATGAATAAATAACAGCTCACATGTTCATGTATTACTTCATTATACAATCAATATCATGCACATGTGTTTCCATTAATAAAGACGATAAAGTACGAGCAGGTTTATATCACTCTATGATGAATTAATCAGTATTTAGCGAAAGCTTCATCAGTATATTTACAGAGGGCACCACGAACGTCTGTCCCAGACAAAACGGTCATTAAAGGAAGACAAATTCGTCCTGCTTGCCACAATGGCCATCAGATGAACAGCGCTGCCCACTGGCCTCCGTGTGTGTGTGTAGAGGGAGTAACACGAGAGGCTCGCTCCTCCTCCTCCTCCCGTCACCACACAAACATAGTGTTGACCCACACCATCACCCTGCTTCAATCGTCGGGTCATGCGACACAAGGCTCGTGATCTCCGGATGTAGTCGGGTATAAACTTCTTACTATAATTACACGTTTCACGTTCCTTCCTGTCCCTAGTGCAAACTGTCCCTACTTAACGTTGAAACATGTGAAAAGTTACAAGTGAAGAAGCGTGCATCAGAAATCAAGCTTAGATCGTTGGCTTGGGCGACTGTTGTTATTTAATTTAGACTTACCAACACTTTACTTCATAATTTCTTTACTTGTTAGCATTATCAATTGACATAACATATTTCTGGGGGAGAAATATGAGTTAGTAAATAACGTTTCAATTCACATAATCTGGTAATGACTTAAAATACAACGAGGTTATCCGGACATGTTGCATTCAGCCAATCACCACCACCTGTCATGTGCATCTTCGCCTCGATATAAACAAACTGAGTATAATCCAGTCTGGCTTGTCGCCAACTGTATTCCTTATATTACTCAGTGGATCACTTCCACCTTAAATAGATATAGCTCTCCTCCTACTTCCGAACGCTGGAGTATTTTCTCTTTTATATGAATCTTATACAATATGGAAAAGACTTCCACGTTATGTTTTCGAATCGTGTCCTCCTCTTGGAGATGACTTATTGTACTGCTGGTATCCCTACATCAACAAATAAACCCATTATATATATATATATATATATATATATATATATATATATATATATATATATATATATATATATATATATATACACCACATCGTTCCAATCCACTCTATTCCTTGCACGCATCTCACCCTCCTGTATGTTCAGGCCCCGATCGCTCAAAATCTTTTTCATTCCATCCTTCTACGTACACCTCACAACAACGCACTCTCCCTCTCCCCTAGACCACTCGCCTACCCTCTCGCTCTCCCCGCGGCCGCTCACCTATCGTCTCGCTCTCCCCGCGGCCACTCACCTTCCTGGCCTCGTTGTGGTAGATGAAGGAGACGTTCTCGATGACCTGCTCGTCGGTGAGTTCCTCGTACGGCTGTTCGCGGGCCATCGTCAGGATCTCCCACAGCGTCACCGCGAACGACCACACGTCGCTCTTCGTCGTGAACTTCCCCTGGAACGTGACCACACGAGGGCGTTAGCGGCGGCGTTGAGGTATGGGGTGGAGTGTGTGTGTGTGTGTGGCCTCCTCCACCGCCTCTTCAGGAGGAGGTGGATTATCAAGGGTAGAAATTTTCACGACCTTTTGGGTGAATTTTAGGGCAACTTCGACCATAGGGCCTTGAGAAGGGCTGCTGTAGATGGTCATTTCTACTACAGTTATGACCCATAACCACCGTCCAGCCACACACACACACACACACGCCGGGCCTCCCTGGTGTGCAACGGGCCTCGGTGGTATAGTGGTTCATGTTACAGACCATGAGTCTGGACGAACCAGCCGCATGGGTTCGAACACCAGGAGTGGCAGTTGGCCTGCACTAAACCCTTGAGTGTTCACCCTCCCGTAGGGGCTTGTCGATATGTGGGTACCTGGCACGGGCTAGAGTGTGTGTGTGTGTGTGCAGGAGTAAAGACTTGCTACATATGTAGAAGGTAAAGAAACAGGCGCAGCATAAGTGTAAAACTCTTACCCCAACCCACCACACACACACACACACACACACACACACACAAGCACAGCACCAAGGGCAGGAAAGATGGTTCCCGAATGAAGAAACACGAGTTACAGGGAAAGGCTAGAGGCTTTGAATATGTCCATTTTGGAAGACAGAAGAGTGAGGGACGACCCGATCACAACCTTTAAAGTTTTTAAACCAGACTGATGACGCAGACAGAACAATTTTTTTTTTTTTTGGAAGATCAAGGGATAAGACAATCGGAGGATATAACATGAAATCACGTAAGAAACTTGTCAATATATGTAAAGCAGCATATTTATACTATAAGAATGGTGGATGAATGGAAGAAACTGAACGAGGATGTGGTAAATGTGGACAACATACAAAAGTTTAAAATTTCGTACGATAATTGAGTAAGTTCAAAACAAGGGGCCCTCACAAGTATAAAACTCCTACCACGTACAGTACAAATGGGTAATTGAAAACTTGTAATTTAAAACTGACAACATCTAAACAACTGCATTACTAGACGCACTCACAACGCCAACACTGACAGCTAACGTATCCCCTGCCCACTGTGACAACACACTCCCTGTACAGCCAAAGTGATGTCACTACAATGAAGGAAAGATTCCTACATGTTTGCTTGGGGTCAAAATTCAGACATTATATTCTGAATATTTTTTTTTTCGGGATCATTAAGCTATTTTCCCTAACTCATATTTGCAGGTACGTTAAATTACACATCGAATTTTGACTAATCATCCCTAAAGAGCCATAATTTTACAGGGCATTAAACCTAAATGCAATTAATTGTCAGAAACTGCCTTGTGTGTTGGGGGAACGAGGGGGGAAAGCTTATTTGGGATGAATCTTTCTTTCATGGTCAATATCTAGAGCAAGAGGTCATTCATGTTTGTTCTCGGACCCGAATGTTTTAATTGTGGAAAGAATTCAGGATTTCTCCAGAGCCGTAACGAACCCCGTGCAACGTTGACATTATGCTCTCATAACGAGCTAGAGAGGATGGGGGAGAAATGAAGGAAGGGAGGTAATGAGGGGAGAGGGGAGTAAAAGAAAGTGAATGAGGTGACAAAAAAAAAAAAAAGAGGAGGAAGAGGGACTAACTAGTGAGAGAGAGAGAGAGAGAGAGAGAGAGAGAGAGAGAGAGAGAGAGAGAGAGAGAGAGAGAGAGAGAGAGAGAGAGTTATGTCGTCGAACAGACTACTGTATAGCGGAAGGACACGTCCCACTTTCGTATTAGAAAGAAAAATGTTACGTCTTTTCATGGCGTGTACAGGAGTTAATACAGTATCTAAGTGAATAACCCAAAATATAGAGCAATCTGTCTGGCTGGCTCCATAACTAATGGGATTATATAAATGTGGACACTCGAAGACATTACGCACATACCAAGAGAACAGATTGTTAACATGTAGATACATGTATATGTGTGTCTACCTTATTATTATCATTATTTCATCTATGTTCGCATCCACTCACATCCACTCTCTGTTATGTGTAATGCATCGAAGCCACTGGCCTCTATCCACAACCACAAACCTCTCAATGGTTCCCCCTGGCTGCTCTATATGCTCTGGATCAGCTTACTGACAGCCATTATCAATATTACCAAGGCCAAGAAGGCACGGTAAAAAATATACCTCTATCAAAATCATATCGTTTGAAAAGGAGAAATTATAAATTTATAAAAGATATGAAGTAAGTGGTTTAATCTTCCGCTGGAGGTGGTTTGATCCCCTGCTGGAGATGGCTTGGACTCCGAACGTAATATCGTGACTCCACCAATGTCCTGTACTTTGTACTAGCAGCCTTGAAGTCCCTAGTGATAATGCATGAACCATCCCTTCATCCCGAGACGACAGAACTCAAGGGCACCTTTCTACCCCTCTCACGTTTCCTCTACGAGACGAGCTGGGATCACCAGTGGGGTGCTGCAAGGCTCGGTCTTGGGCCCACTGCTGTTCTTATTGTACGCTAATTGGAGTGGACTCTTGCCTGACCAAGTTTCTAGAGGATACGAAGGTCATAAGATTAAAAACTAAGAAGTATTTGTTGCATCACCACCCTGGGAAACCTGGACAAACTCCACAGTTGGTCTGATGAAATGGTCTACGAATATCAGTCCTGGTAAGCACCCACCTCCTCCCTTGGGACTCACCAGTAGTATAGACTCCCAGGCCATCCAACGGATGGGGAGGAGGGCCTTGCCCTCGATCCTGTAGTAGTCGCCTGAGTATAGGTTGCGGCTCATGCCGAAGTCCGAGATCTTGATGACGTGGCCCGCACCCACCAGGCAGTTCCTGTCGTGAGAGAGAGAGAGATAGATGGGGAGTTACAAGGGAACCAGATTTATGCCAGGTGAAGAACGATGATGAAAACCAATCAGGAGGGAGATTAGTTAGATTCGGGATAATGAGAAAGCCAGCGAGGTGGGGAAATGCGATAGATTCATGCTAATGAGAAACCCTGGTTAGAGGAGCCTGAGTTAGGTCTGGGGACTAATAGGATGAAAGAAAAAAAGTACACTTGTGACTGGATAGAAGCCACTATGGCATGGATACAACAAAGCTGCTGCCGAGACGTGGCGCGATGGTGACATTTGACAGTATTAAAATCATGTGAAACTGAAGCCGAGAAAAGACTTTTATGAGGTAATAAAATAATATCTAAACGAGAGGAGGTCGAGGGCCTGGGGCTTTGCAACCCAGCACCCCGTTTTATGCAAATGTCACCTTCCTGAATTTATGAGCTGCATTTTTTTTTCTTTTTTACATATTAAATATGGGTCACTGGACAGGATGACAAAGTCCTCCCTAAAAAAAACCCGACTAAGATGCTACTATTAGCAACAATCAAAATAGGATTATATCGAAATGGATAAGGATATGAAAAGCACTTGTGTTTTAATTTTGGTCATCCTCAAGTCTATGTATAAAAATGTATATATGCTGTGACAGAATAGTAATACATGTTTTTTTTTTATGAAAAATTAATATTTTCAATAAAATCATGAACAAAAACATATTAAATAATAAAATTTTTTAAAACGTATTTTTCTAAAACAATTTGTTAATATAAAAGGTGATTATTGATGAAAGTTTGATTATTCTTTATCATAAAAAACCGTTACTAAAAGATCTCTTTCACAGTACGAATGGTACGGTAATAAAAATACTTTGATAGTAAAAATTTGGAAGAAAAATACTTTTGATAATAAAAATGCTAATAAAAGGATATTTTTGAGGATAAAAATTTCTACCATGAGATATTTCTGATCATAAAAATGTGGGAGCAATCGACCAGTGTTTCCTGGTGGTGTGCACTGTGCCAGCAGGATGTATGAATTCGACCTGACCTGACCTGGCAGCGACATACTAGGACTCCCGTCTGAGATAATGATTCGGTGGATTCCTTTACAGCTCTTTTATCTCTTGACAATGATCCGTTGGCGTTTAATACTGACCTGGTGGCTTTCATGCTGACCTGGTGACCTCTTTTCATTATTCTCTTACTTCTGTGATCGACTTGGTGGTCTCTTGACACTTGACCTGGTAGCCTCCGAGACTGACAGGTAGCCTCTGGTGTTGAGCTGGCAACCTCTGGTAGCGACCTAGAAGAATGACCTGGTAGTCTATGGGTACTGACCTGGTGCCCTTTGGCACTCACCTGGTGGCACGACTTGGTAACCTGTGGTAACGACCTGGAAGCATCTGGTACTGACCTGGAAGCATCTTGTACTGACCTGGAAGCCTCTGGTACTGACCTGGAAGCCTCTGGTACTGACTTGGAAGCATCTGGTACTGACCTGGTAGCAAGGTCCCGGTGTACGAAGTTGAGTGACTCTAGGTACTTCATCCCCGAGGCTATCTGGGTGGCCATGTAGATAAGGCAACCATAGCTGAGCGAGAGAGAGAAACACATTATGTAGTCCAGACACACTGTACTTACTGACCCTATAATCACATAAGTCTGGCAAACACACATCATATATATATATATATATATATATTTTTTTTTTTTTTTTTTTTTTTTTTTTTATACTTTGTCGCTGTCTCCCGCGTTTGCGAGGTAGCGCAAGGAAACAGACGAAAGAAATGGCCCCCCCCCCATACACATGTATATACACACGTCCACACACGCAAATATACATACCTACACAGCTTTCCATGGTTTACCCCAGACGCTTCACATGCCTTGCTTCAGTCCACTGACAGCACGTCAACCCCTGTATACCACATGACTCCAATTCACTCTATTTCTTGCCCTCCTTTCACCCTCCTGCATGTTCAGGCCCCGATCACACAAAATCTTTTTCACTCCATCTTTCCACCTCCAATTTGGTCTCCCTCTTCTCCTCGTTCCCTCCACCTCCGACACATATATCCTCTTGGTCAATCTCTCCTCACTCATTCTCTCCATGTGCCCAAACCATTTCAAAACACCCTCTTCTGCTCTCTCAACCACGCTCTTTTTATTTCCACACATCTCTCTCACCCTTACGTTACTTACTCGATCAAACCACCTCACACCACACATTGTCCTCAAACATCTCATTTCCAGCACATCCATCCTCCTGCGCACATCTCTATCCATAGCCCACGCCTCGCAACCATACAACATTGTTGGAACCACTATTCCCTCAAACATACCCATTTTTGCTTTCCGAGATAATGTTCTCGACTTCCACACATTTTTCAAGGCTCCCAAAATTTTCGCCCCCTCCCCCACCCTATGATCCACTTCCGCTTCCATGGTTCCATCCGCTGACAGATCCACTCCCAGATATCTAAAACACTTCACTTCCTCCAGTTTTTCTCCATTCAAACTCACCTCCCAATTGACTTGACCCTCACCCCTACTGTACCTAATAACCTTGCTCTTATTCACATTTACTCTCAACTTTCTTCTTCCACACACTTTACCAAACTCAGTCACCAGCTTCTGCAGTTTCTCACATGAATCAGCCACCAGCGCTGTATCATCAGCGAACAACAACTGACTCACTTCCCAAGCTCTCTCATCCCCAACAGACTTCATACTTGCCCCTCTTTCCAGGACTCTTGCATTTACCTCCCTTACAACCCCATCCATAAACAAATTAAACAACCATGGAGACATCACACACCCCTGCCGCAAACCTACATTCACTGAGAACCAATCACTTTCCTCTCTTCCTACACGTACACATGCCTTACATCCTCGATAAAAACTTTTCACTGCTTCTAACAACTTGCCTCCCACACCATATATTCTTAATACCTTCCACAGAGCATCTCTATCAACTCTATCATATGCCTTCTCCAGATCCATAAATGCTACATACAAATCCATTTGCTTTTCTAAGTATTTCTCACATACATTCTTCAAACCAAACACCTGATCCACACATCCTCTACCACTTCTGAAACCGCACTGCTCTTCCCCAATCTGATGCTCTGTACATGCCTTCACCCTCTCAATCAATACCCTCCCATATAATTTACCAGGAATACTCAACAAACTTATACCTCTGTAATTTGAGCACTCACTCTTATCCCCTTTGCCTTTGTACAATGGCACTATGCACGCATTCCGCCAATCCTCAGGCACCTCACCATGAGTCATACATACATTAAATAACCTTACCAACCAGTCAACAATACAGTCACCCCCTTTCTTAATAAATTCCACTGCAATACCATCCAAACCTGCTGCCTTGCCGGCTTTCATCTTCCGCAAAGCTTTTACTACCTCTTCTCTGTTTACCAAATCATTTTCCCTAACCCTCTCACTTTGCACACCACCTCGACCAAAACACCCTATATCTGCCACTCTGTCATCAGACACATTCAACAAACCTTCAAAATACTCATTCCATCTCCTTCTCACATCACCGCTACTTGTTATCACCTCCCCATTTACGCCCTTCACTGAAGTTCCCATTTGCTCCCTTGTCTTACGCACCCTATTTACCTCCTTCCAGAACATCTTTTTATTCTCCCTAAAATTTAATGATATTCTCTCACCCCAACTCTCATTTGCCCTTTTTTTCACCTCTTGCACCTTTCTCTTGACCTCCTGTCTCTTTCTTTTATACTTCTCCCACTCAATTGCATTTTTTCCCTGCAAAAATCGTCCAAATGCCTCTCTCTTCTCTTTCACTAATACTCTTACTTCTTCATCCCACCACTCACTACCCTTTCTAAACAGCCCACCTCCCACTCTTCTCATGCCACAAGCATCTTTTGCGCAATCCATCACTGATTCCCTAAATACATCCCATTCCTCCCCCACTCCCCTTACTTCCATTGTTCTCACCTTTTTCCATTCTGTACACAGTCTCTCCTGGTACTTCCCCACACAGGTCTCCTTCCCAAGCTCACTTACTCTCACCACCTTCTTCACCCCAACATTCACATATATATATATATATATATATATATATATATATATATATATATATATATATATATATATATATATATTTCATACATAATCGCCATTACCCGCGTGAGCGAGGTAGCGTTAGAACAGAGGACTGAGCCTAATAGGAAAAATCCTCACGTGGTCCCCTTCTCTGTTCCTTCTTTTGGAAAAGTAAAAAACCGGAGGCGAAGATTTCCAACGACCCCCCCCCCCCCCCTCACCTTTAAATCGCCTTTTACGATATGCAGGGAATACGTGGGAAGTATTCTTTCTCCCCAATCCCCTATATTGAAAATCCTGATTAATTAACTAAAGCCACTTTGCCACACGTCATCTTAGGTAAAGCTTTCACCACCTCTTCTCTTTTCACGAGACCATTAGCCATGGCACTCTCACTCCACATACCTCCACATCACAAACACCCCACTTCTGCCACTGTCATCTAACACATTTAACACTCATTCGACATACTCACTCCAAATCGTCTTTTCCCTGAATTTTGCCGAAATTCTATCACCTAATTTCTACATTTGACCTTTTATCCAACCTTGTACTTCGCCCTTGACCTCGCGATGCTTCCTACGGCACGTCTTCCAATCATCTGCACTCTTTCCCCGCAGATAACACCCATACAACTTTTTCTCTTCAACCAGCAACTGAACTTCGTCTCATTTCTCACTCCTCTGTCTCCTAAATGAAAGAGGCGCAAATAACACCGTATCGCAGACCTCACGCGAGGTTTTTTAATCACTGTACCTACAACACCGTGTCTTGTTATAACCATCCAAACTCGGCATTTTCTTCATCACTACCTCCACCCCCTCCTACTGAGTTCTGAACGTTTCTGATTACTCCAACCACCTACACTGGACGTTGTGCGTCACTGAAGCCTCTTTCTCCCCCATACTAATCTTACCTGAGCATGTCCGTCACTAATACCCCTATACTAAGCATACCTGAGCATTTTTCGTCATTAGAATCCCTATACTCAACCTCTGAGCATTTTCGTCAGTAGAATCCCTATACGAAGCCTACCTGAGCTTTCTTCGTTACTCGAATCCCTATACAAAGCCGACCTGAGCATTTTCGTCACTAAAACCACCCGACCTGAGCGTTATTTGTTACTAGAGGGGCCCCCACCACTGAGCCCACCCTCAGCACATTCCGTCACCACAACTACGCTATCTGAGCGTTCACCGTCACCAGAGTCCCGCCCATCCTGCCACCCACAGTGGGCGTACCTGAGCGTTTTAGCGTGGGTGTTCCTGGGAGAGGCGGTCTCGGCGACGTGGGCCTGAAGGTACTGGTTGAGGTCACCGTGTTCCATGTACTCGACCAGCATACAGAGCGGCTCCTCCCGGGCGCACACCCCGACCACCTGCACGATGTTCGGGTCTCGAAGTCGCGCCAGGATCTCGACCTCCCGCTCGAAGTCACACCTGTCGGTAGGAGCAGGCCCTTGTGAGTCGGGTGTACACGGGAGGGAGGGCAGAATGTTCTATGGGGAGGGTGGAGGGTGAAATATCACACGGGAAGGAGGGCTGAAAGGTGTACGGGGGGTGGAACATGATATGGGGTAGAGAGGAAGGTGTATGGGGTGGAAGAAGACATGGGGAGGATAGAGAGGTGTATGGGGGTGTAATCATATGATATGGGGGAAACATGAAGGTGTATGGGGGTGAAAGATGACGCGGGGGAAACATGAAGGTGTGCGAGGGTAAAATATGATATGGGGAGACAGGAAGGCGTACGGGGGAGAAATATGACGCTGGGGAGTGGGGGACGGGGAGGTGTACGAGGGTGGAATATGAGACGGAGGTGGCGGAGAGGGGAAGAGGGTTCGAATATGACTTGCTTTGGAATATGACAGAAGGTCCAAGAGGATGAATGTGAGTGGAATGTGACGGGAATACGTATGGGAAGGATGATGAATTGGGTGTTGAAACGTATGGCGGAGAATTATGGAGCGAGAAGTTATAGAACTGGGAGGAGAGTGGGGAGATATAGTGACTTGGCTGACCGATAGGAATACTTAATAACAGGAACGCTAATGGGAAAAGAAACACATCCGAGGCTATGGGGGGGAATATGAATGGGATTCGAACCATTGGAGGGGACAAAATCATAGGATAAAATAATATAAAAATTTTACCATCTTGAAACCTTACAAGTCACATATTATTGTTCGCTTTGTTTACTGAGGTTTGACCTGAATTGTCAGCTTATTTTTTTTCATGTCAAATCCTCTCAAATGCTACACTCGAAGTTTCCCCTTCCCTTCCATCTTTACCAAAAACATTCCATTCAATCACACTGTCAACAAGCCTTCTCTTCTCTCCCACTGTAATCACGCAAGCCTTTCTCTTCCATCCCAGTGTTACCAATAAACCCATCTTCCATCCCACGTTCGGACCCCTCAGCGGCAACTGCACGTCCCCCTCACCCCGTCCAGCTGGAAGGTCTTCATCATGTGACGCCTCCAGTCCTCCTACCCTTTCCCCATAGCTTTCCCTCACCCAATCCCACCTTTATCTCGTCTCTCTCTCTCTCTCTCTCTCTCTCTCTCTCTCTCTCTCTCTCTCTCTCTCTCTCTCTCTCTTCCCCCAGCTCTGTCGTTCCAGACGTACTACAGGGGTCCAGAAGACCCCACTATGGTCCAGCTTCCAGACCAAGACCCATAGAGGCCCGACCTCCACACCGTTAACGCCAGGAGGAACTATCGCATTACTGCTTTTACGGTTAGCTCGTTCAGGCAGGACACCTTCCGTACCGTGGGAGCATGGAAGGGAAGGAGGAAGGGAGATGAAGGAATGCTTGTCAGCTCGAGGTGAGGAGAAGCGGGAGGAGGGGATGCGGATATGTGGGGGAGAGAGAATGGGTTAGGTTAAGGGAAGGGGGACTTGAAGTGGGTGGTGGGTTCTACTACAGTCCAGCGATGCTGGGTGGCTGGCTGGCCGGCCGGGTGGGTGGGTGGTTGGCTGCAGCGTGCGCCTGGAACTAGATTGGGTGATTGTGGGTAACGCACAGTATATCGTTATCGTAAAATGGGAGGAGAATAATGGAGATCGTAAAGCTTGGGGAGAGGGGGGAGGGGAGGGGGGGCGGGTTATATAGCAGTTATACAGTGTCGGTGCTTTGGGGCGGGTCTCACGTGAGAGCCTCTGGTATACAAGGGGGGGTTGGGTACTGTATGGGGTTTGAGAGGGTTTTGATATAGAGGTACGGCTATGGTTTGAGGATGGCAACTTCTGCTAAACAAGGGAAGGATTCCAGCGAAGTAGTGAGAGCTTATGGTGGTAAGTAAGGGTCGCTATTGTGCAGGATGGAAAATTTTTTTTGCCATACAACAGGAGAAGGGCCTACTGTGTGGTAGTGAAAGCTTATGGTAAATGAGATCTTTAGATACACAGAGGATAGGCGACAACGTAAGGGAATAGGAGAGGGGCAATTGTGTGGTGGCGAGAGCTCTTAACAGAGATGGGAAATTGGTTACTGTGTTGCCGTGGTAACTACTACTGATGGTAGCATGGTCTAAGATGTGAAAACTATTTAAAAATTTGGAAAGTGGGTGCAACGAATGTGTGATATGAATGGTTAATCAAACGGCATATCAGAGAACTGAGAGATGAATATGTATGATGGAGAACTAAAGTGTGTGTGTGTGTTGCTAGGAAGACAAAACAATGTCCACAGATAATAAGGCTTGGCGCAGGTGTTGCGAGAGCGAGCAATATGTCACAAATGGTCTATAAGCGGATCACCTGCAGCTTATCAAATCATCCGATGGTATTTCTGGATGGTGATACTATACTATAAGCGGTGACCAGAAAAGGAGGGAAGATGAGAAGATGAAGAACGAAAGATGAAACTGAAGTTTTCAGGACTCTGGACTAGGCGCTCATTGGCGTTCAAAGAGTGACGTAAAATGTCCCTGAAGTGTTGCGGAGGTTTCTGTGTTGCTGAAGCCACCAGATCATCCTAGCCATGTGTATGGCAGTGTAAGGAAGGTCATGCGGTCAGACAACATGAGCAGGGTGAGGTCAACACATGCATGACACTTGGCTAATGTCATGCAAGAAGGGTTTGGAAGTAGTCAGTCAATCAATGTTCGTGAGAACGGTAGCGAATACAAGGCAAAGAGCCAAGTTCTTGCGAGTGAGTCACAAAGAAATGGTGGGGGTTCTGGAAACACTTTTTTTTTTTGGAAAAGGGCGAGCCAAAATCCAAGGGAGAATAATAAACTATTTTAGAAGCAGGTAAATATCAGGGGCAATGGAAGCCTGTGTGAGGGATGTGGGGCCGGGCGCATGGGGGGTAAGGAGAGAGAGAGAGAGAGAGAGAGAGAGAGAGAGAGAGAGAGAGAGAGAGAGAGAGAGAGAGAGATAGGGCCGTTTGCCAGAGGTGGCAAAAGTCTTTTAAGAAACTGATGGAGAGGAAGATGGGGGAGAGGAGGGTATTATTGGTCCCATGACACTGGAGGTAAGCCAAGGTGGTGTGAGGCCGAAGGCAGTAAGGGGAACGAGGGTAGGAGAGACCAGTCATGGAACTGGCGGAGAAAATGTGAGGTAAGAGATGCGGCCTCACTAGTCAGCGATGGCAAAAGAATGAAGAGGAAATACAGTGAATGTTTCGTCACGTCAGAATGGAAGCAGAAGTAAACAGGATAAGAATCAATTATTGGAGATTATACCTACTCTGCTGCAGGAGAGAGTAACGGGATTAATAGTGAATGGATATCGTAAATATTCTCCTGTAGAAGAGTAACGGGATTAATCATGAATGGATATCGTAAATATTCCGATGCAGAATAACGGGATTAATAGTAAGAACGCCAGACATGTCGCTGGAACTCAGACGAAAAACTGTGAGAATAATACTATGCAACATCCCCAGCTACTGACGAAAAAGGAAGGAAGATCTAGGAATATCTTCTGGTATGTAGTCCAGCGTCTTGAAGAAAGCTATCGGGAAGAATAGGGGACTGCGTAATGTATTCAGACGGAAAACTGGGAGAATTATACTATGCAACATCCCCTAGCTACTGACGAAGAAGGAAGGAAGATCTAAGAACATCTTCTGGTATGTAGTCCAGCGTCTTGAAGAAAGCTATCGGGAAGAATAGGGGACTGCGTAATGTATTCATTGATTCATAGATGCCGTATCACGGAGTGAACAGAAAAGGAATCTGGCAACTTCTTCCACTCTTGACGGCGTGCAGGGAAGGCTGCTGCTGCCGAGCTTGAGGATGTTTCATGCTGAAAGGCACAGGAAAGTGGACAGCGCTGTTTCCAGGGGGAGTGGAGCGAAAGAGGAAAGAACACGGATAATGAAGGTGAACAGCTGTAAGATTATGAACATGTGAGTGTATGAAGTTAGCGTAATATCGCTATGGCTATTATCTATACCCACACACACACACACACACACATATATATATATATATATATATATATATATATATATATATATATATATATATATATATTCTTTCGTCTGTTTCCTTGCGCTACCTCGCAGACGCGGGAGACAGCGACAAAGTATAAAAAAAAAAAAAAAAAAAAAAAAAAAAAATATATATATATATATATATATATATATATATATATATATATATATATATATATATATATATATATATATTGGAAAGGATCACAATTTTACCAAATAGCGTCCTAGCTACGTCTCTTCGTTGTATATCAACTGACTGTAGTATTTCTCTCGTGTCTCCCCTGATGATGTGATTATTACACGAAAGTGCACTTGGGAACTTATCGTGTTTCATTTTTCCCGTGGATTCATAGGAATATATATATATATATATATATATATATATATATATATATATATATATATATATATATATATATATATGAACAAATATTGAACAAATGAACAAATTTTGCATTATATTCTTGACCAATCTAACACTATTCTTATGTTGTTTAACTCTAAGAAACTTACTAATCTGACCAATGTACAAAGAATCACACACTTTACAGGGGATGTTGTACACACAACCCTTCAGAGCAGTTGCAGAATTTCTGATAAGAGTTTACTTGATAGTTATTTTCTTGAAAACTACTTTAATATCTAAAGTCTTTAACGAAACAGGAACATTAGGCAAGTTCTCACAATAGGGAAATACCAACAAGTGTTTGTTCACAAATAGTTCTTAAGTTGAAAACTGTAAAAACAGTTTCTCGCAATAGTATACACTGAGCCAAGGAAATGTTCGAGTTACTGTCCTTTATGTCCAGTGTCACAGATACTGCAGGGTACATCGTTGTATTGTGGCGTACATATGCAAAATGCTACAAGAAACATGAAAACACTGACCGCTTCCTTTTGCTGTCGTGAGCAGAATAATAGTGAATATATGAAAAGACACTTGTGGGTTTTACGGTATATGCTAAATTTCAGGTTACTACCATCCCTATTGAATAATACAGTACATGAATACCAGTGCAATGTCTGTCTCAGTTTCAAGATTGAAGTTTACCGAGTCTACCAAACAATTCAAATTGATAAGAAATACATTTTCATCTTCATCAATTGCCCACAGAAAAAGAATTTCATCAACATACCTGTACCATTTGCTACTACTAGGAATGATGACATACAATATCTTGGCCATCAAATTAACTGGAGCAATGCTAAGGTTATCACATATAATAACTTGGTAATGGATATCAATACTGCTGAATCGTCTCTTATCAAACACAGTAGAGATATTAGTAGGAATTACATGTGCGCTGAACCATGATGAAAGGGAATGGAAGCTGACAATGTTGTTGTATACGCATGATACTGTCTGACGTATCTAGAGAGATGAGGTGATGAGAATGAGCTTCTGTGTGGGTGACACAGGTACGTAATGACACTAAAAGTAAGCCAGAGGAAGGGCCTGTGTTTTGGGAAGGTGGGCAGTTCCAGTGGGAGTAGAACCGGAAGATATGAAGACTTTGAAGCACTTACTGACGCTATATTTGTATAAGGACGGTAATACACTTGCTGGAGGAGAGCTGGCGAATGGAGAGAGAAAAGTGAGGTAGTATGAGAGAAGCTTAAAGGATGTGTGGGGCTGCCGATCCCCCTCTTGAGGAAGAATGTTAATGCATTTCTACAGGACGCTACTAAATGCTTGGCATGTCCTGCAGATGCCCGGCGACAGAAGAAACATCACCCTCAGTGTGATAAAAGAAACAGAAGCAGCAAAGACAAATATGTGTGTACAGTAAGAACAAAGTAAATACGTAAGGAGGACATGGGCTGAGGGAGTAACTAAGAAATCATAGGTTGAGGGAGTAAATAGGAATACATGGGTTGGGGGAGTAACTGCGAATATATAAGAAGAGGGAGTACATGGGAATACACGGGTTTAGTAATTAGGAATACATGAGTTGATGGAGCAACTAGGAATACATGTGTTCAGGGAGTAACTAAGCATACATGTGTTGAGGGTATAAGTAGGGAATACATGAGTTGAGGGAGTCACTAAGTATACATGGGTGTGAGAGAGAGAATAACCACGAATACATGGGTTGTGGGAGAAACGATCAAGTCCCAAGCATGAAAATATATTCGTATATCAATACACATAGTCCTAAAGTACACAAGACACACACACACGACAGTTTGAAGATGACTACAGTACAGCTGAAGGCATGAAGGCGTGATTCGGACCGTGGAAGAAATGGAGGGATTCCCTGAATCTTTGAATCACCCGTTACGATGTGGTGGTATTTGACCAGGGCATCACCAGTGGGGTGATGAATGAAGGATTCGGTGCAGAGAGCTTGAGTGGGAAGGAGAGACTCACTCCCAGGACTTTCCTCTTACTGTATAGGGTGAATAAATGTGAGAAAGACCTGCCTCGTGCCGGAAACTCTTCATTCACTTCCAGGGATCAGTGTTGAGTGAAAGCCAAATCCTTAAATACATATGATCCACCCTATATAAAGAGGAGCGAAGCCACGAACAATAGAGGAGAACAGGAGCCGTAATGTCCCGGCTTATGAGGGGATTCTCCTGACCAGGGAAGAGGGGTGAGGTTGGCAACGTGTGCCAGGGAGGAGAGAAATGGGAAATACAAGGATGGCACACACAGTCTCCCTTATTGAAAGCTTTAGTTTAAAAACGGAGGAGGAAGCGAGTGCTATATGAGGCAACGGAGTTTATCAATAAGGTGGGGGAGAGAGTGGACCGTGCAAGATATAGGGGTTACTTGTTAATTAAGGGGAGGGGTGGAGAAGGAGAGAGAGGGGGTTCGTTAAACACAAGAGAGAGGGGGAGGGAAGGGGGTTATCCTATCGTAGGCCAATGAGCATTAATAATGCTTCTAGATCTTAACGACACGACTGTGTATCTAGGGTAAAGGGAACCTCCCATTATACTGGTGCTGGTGAGAGAGAGAGAGAGAGAGAGAGAGAGAGAGAGAGAGAGAGAGAGAGAGAGAGAGAGAGAGAGAGAGAGAGAGAGAGAGAGAGAGAATATGGGATGGGGGGTCGGTCTCCACCACCTACCTGACGGAGTGTGACGCCTCCAGCCGGAGGGTCTTGACGGCAACCATCTGCTTCTGGCCCTCCTCGTCCTCGACTTCTCCCAGGTGTACCTGCGTAGGGGGTGAAAACCAAGCCATTTCCACGTTAATCCTGGGTTTAATTAGGGGCGGTGACGCCTTAATTCTGGGAATAATTAGGGGGGGAAGTGACACCTTAATTCTGGGGTTTATTAAGGGCAGTGACACCTTAATTCTGGGTGCAATTAAAAAGAAACGTTTGTTGTTCTGGGTTTATGCAACGCAATTTCTAGTCTGATAGAGGTGGTGACAACTATGTTTTGGGTTTCATTAGAAACCCAGCATCTTAAATTCTAGGCGTAATGAGGGCAACAGCATATCATGGGGTTTATAATGCTGGAATGTGGCCTTAAAGTCTAATCTATGCATCAACTACTTAGGTTCAAACCCGATTCAGTAAATCCTATGTAGTCTGATTAGAGCGATGGTATACTTTATATTTCAGTCCAATTAGGATAGAAACACTTGAGATTTTTGTCTACAAGGGGGCTAGGAGTGCTTTAGTACAAGGATTAATCAGGGATATATATCACCTCGTTTCTACCTTTAACTAGATCAGAAGACCTGCTCGAAAACAAATGCTATCCGTTGTTTTCTCCTGAATTTTCCAGATTAGCGTCTTTTTAAGACTACATGAGAGACGGTAAGGGAACTGTTATGATAACCAGCTGCTATGATGTTATACCATATTACCCCTAGATCGAAACAAAGTTATCACTCTGTGGGGGTAGCCTGGTGGGGGTAAAGCGGGGAGGTTATACCTCCGTGGTCTAACCAAAGGATAACTAGTGAACCACAAGGGGTTAGCCCAGGGGGCCAAGACATAACAACTGACCCTATGATTAAGCCTGAGTAAGGGGATGACTGCTGAACCTAGGCAGTGGCCTGAAGCGTAGGTCTCACCAGACCCATCAGCTCTTGAGATCACTGCGAGACGATACCTCACCTCTTCGAACTGAGTTCGACCTCACCTCTCCGAACTGTCCTTCGCCCAGCTGCTGCAGGAGGGTAATGGCTCGACGGGGGATCTCTCGCGCCGTCACGTTCTCCAAGGTGGCTCCTCCTCCCGCGCCCTGCTGCTGCTGCCCCTGCTTACTGCCGCCGCTAGTACTGCTGTTGCTACCCTGCTGGGAAGAAGGGGGAGAAAACGACTGGTCACTTGGGGATGACAAGGTCTGGCGGAAAAGAAAAAGTGTGGAAGAAGATTTGGGAAGGGGAAGAATAGATAGAGTGGATTATGGACAAGAAGGGGAACAGACGGGGTAGGGATGAGAAGCAGACGGACAGGGAGGGAAAACAGACAGGTTGGAAGGGAAGTAGACGGCCGAAGATGGTCTACACACGGGTGTGTACGGACATTAGTAAAATAAGGAAGGATTTCTAAGACACAGAAACCCACAGTAAACATGATATAAACACTAATCCCTTCACAATTCTATGGCAAGAGTGAAAAGCAAGTATGGAAAGGAGGAGGGAAGGGAGCCTGAGGAGGGAAGAGAGAGAGAGAGAGAGAGAGAGAGAGAGAGAGAGAGAGAGAGAGAGAGAGAGAGAGAGAGAGAGGGTGAAGATGGGAGGGAGCTTGTTAGAGGAGGAAAGGATGGGAGGAAATAAGGGGAGGAAGAATTTGAAGGGAAGGGAGGGAGGGAGCTACAGGAGGGAAAGACGAAAGGAATAGAGTATTGGGGAAAGAGGGCAGGGTGGGAGAAAAACCATGGGAGATGGAAGAAAGGGAGGCAGGGAACCAGAGGTGGCAGGAAGGAAGAGAGGGGCCCTGATTAACACAACTCCGGCAGGGTAATGGGGAAGAAAAATAAAGTCAGGGGTGAGGGTAGAGACCTGCAACACCCAGATGAGGAGAGAGAGAGAGAGAGAGAGAGAGAGAGAGAGAGAGAGAGAGAGAGAGAGAGAGAGAGAGAGAGAGAGAGAGAGAGAGGATTGATCAGGCGGTGTCAAAAGGGCAGGGAGGGCGTGATGAATAACCAACCCTGGTGTTAATAATCTGGGGTAAAATCTCAGCCAGACAGGTCGGCGGGAAGGTGACACGAACTGACCCGGAGAGTCGGTCAGTCAGTCCCGTCGCACCGGCCAACACTGTTCACCGGCACCACTCTCTCCGCTGAGAGATAGAGAGAGAGAGAGAGAGAGAGAGTGAGAGAGAGAGAGAGAGAGAGAGAGAGAGAGAGAGAGAGAGAGAAATTTGCAACGAACGTAGCCACACCTCCGCCCGTCTCTCTCTCTCTCGTAACGGTAAAGTTGACAGCTTTACCACCGCAAGTGTGTCGAGTGGGAGCCTCTAGATCAGCCTGTAACTTCCCAGCACCAGAGAACATGTCCTCGCCGTGGTTAAGACTCCGCGCCTCCCTCTCCCTGCCTTTACCATCTCTCTCTCTCTCTCTCTCTCTCTCTCTCTCTCTCTCTCTCTCTCTCCCTCCCTGTATTAACAGCGGCAGTGAGTGCCTACGCTTGGTAATGGTGTATAAATCTGACCGCTCGCTCGCTAATGCTGCCGCCCGGCTGACCACTAAATATTACACGGCCAGCGTGACCTGTGTGTGTGTGTGTGTGTGTGTGTGTGTGTGTGTCATCACTTACTGTAGGAATCGCCTCCCACGTGCACATGTGTGTGTGTGTGTGTGATTACCAACTTGTACTGTGCGGGAGGGAGAGAGAAGAGTTACGCACTTATGGGACCTCATTTCCAACTTTTTTTCTTCTACTATCAAACACCTTTATCAAACTAACGTACGTTGTCCACATTCATAATTGCATTAACTCCATTCATCCAAGGATCTTACAACGTACATGATTACTTCATTACACTCTTCTTGATAGGTTTCTTCCCTCTTGCTTTTTTCCATCCTAAACATCTTTCCAGAAGAGCTACTAGTTAATCAACGCCATCACTCTGGAATAAAACACTATAACGTTGTGATCAGGTCTTCACCACACTCCTCCCTCTTCCATGGAGCGCAAATTTCAGCCCTCAAGCCCTTCCCTGTAATTCAGCTCTCTCAAACCTCGCACTCTCATTTTGTTGTCCTCCTCTAGACCTTCTCTATTATTTCTTCGGGTTTCTCCAAGTGCGGTGACCAAACCTAGGAAGAATATTCTAATCTTGGCGTTATGTGGAAGGTGAACAGTTTGATGGATATTTCCTTCGTGTCTTTGAATGCCATCATAATCATCTGCCAGCAGGTAGTTTGTCTCCATCATTCTCGTCAGGTGGGACACGCTGCAATCCATAGGCGGTGGAAACATCCGATTTCTTCGAACCCTTAAGAATTTCCGACCACATCCTCGGCCACCAGTATCATGCATGGCTTTGACGTCCTGGGGCGTCAGAGGTATTCCAGCTGACTGACTCTATATCGTATATCGCATGAAACAAGGATTACATGGTGTGGCCACTGCGTTGGCCTGGCCGAGGGAAAACTGCGCGCTAAAGCCATCAAAGGAGAAACGTCGGGGAATATTGGCCAAAGGTGTGTTTCTGCTTCAGGAGTTCGCGCTAGTCTGCAAGTCCCACCTACACCGCACAACCTGCTACTCGTGAGCCAACTTCTCGACAGCCCAGACCCTGGCTCCTGGGTGGGTGACTACCATCTAGTTCTGAAGGTGCAGGTCCTCCTGCGTGATCCAAGACCTCGAGGATGACGAAGAGCTCACAGAGGATACTGAAGCTAAGTCCGACCTGCACTTGGAGGACGTCATTAAGACTCGTGTCAAGGGCATGAAAGACGGAAGGCATTACGGTCAGTCAAGATCATGGTGAAAAATACCTCGAGAATTGTGTTGTCTGTCTCTCAACATAATACCTTGCCTGCAGAACTTTCCGACCGACTACAGGAATAACAGACGTGTGAACATAAAAAGAAAAGGTTATCGTATGATTATGATATTGTTTGGTACACCATCGTTATTTTTGTACTTATCTTCTCACAATTACGACGTGAATTCTTCCGCCTTTAAATGGCAGGGGAGACTCTGACAGAGGCGTGAGGAAAGCTTTCTTTCTCTCTCCTTCACATGAGAGAACAATGTTCTCACCTCAAAACATGGGATAGAAATAGTCATCTCCTTTCGTCAGGTCACAGGAATCGACTCTTCACTCCTTTACGGTAAAAAAAAAAAAAACAACAACTGTTTTCTCCCTTATATAAGGGATTCATCTTTCCACTCCCTCGCCACACACACACACACATTCGGGACTTGCTTTCCACTTCTCCGTCGCACAAGAACCTCCTGATCCTCCGTCAGACAAACTACTCTCTCTCTCTCTCTCTCTCTCTCTCTCTCTCCTCAACTTATTTGGGCAACCTCCTCCATATTCCATTTTCCTTCCTTTGTCAGGCAACATCATTCACATCATGTCTTCTGCCCCCGTGCCCTTCATCAAAACACCCTCCTCCCCTCCACATTCTTCTTCCTTGTCAGACTGAGAGCCCCTCCAAGTTCCCCCTTCCTCAGCTACCTCCTCCTCCTCCTCCCCCAGCAGACGATGCCACTCACCGCCACGATCTCTGTAGCAGCGTAGAAGCTCTCCTGGGGCTGCTGCGAGGCGGCTGGTGGGATGGGCGTGGCCGTGGGCTTACCCAGGAAGGTGTTGAGGGTGTGCATGGGCGGCTTGGTGTGTGGCAGGGGCGGTGGGTAAACACCAGAGGCCCCGCCCTCGCCGGCCAGGTGAGGAATGGCGTACTCCGTCGAGGGACATTCTGTTGGGGGAAGAGATTCGATGTGGTTAAGACTCACTTCCCATTTACTCATCAATACACTAGACTCATGGGTCATACTAGAGGAATGCTAACCCACTGTGAGTTAACTGGTACTTCAGAAATGACCATGGATTGTGTTGATGAGGTCCTAGTTATAATGGTTTTGTTGAGATGGACACTAAAGATGCACGTGTAAAATATGAAGATTTGAAGTTCCCTTAGTAAATGATAAGAACAATCATAAAACTAGAAACCAATTATAGAGAACAAAAGTGACATTCAGTAAAATTAGTGTAACAAATATAGACCATCAAGAATGTAGAGTTACAATCCTTACGACTTACCCTATATAGTGGAGTCTGGACAAGGACCGATCTAGAGCATCACTACCCATACTACCGACCTCATAAAGGAGTTAGGATCTAGACAATCTATAGCATCACTAACCCTACGATCTACGTCATTATAGTGGTCATGTGATATAATTCATCGAGAGTATCATCATCTCCACTACGTACCTTATAACGAAGTCTGAACACATTCTGGTGAAGTAAAACTCTGCCGTACGTAGTTTCTTAAATTTCCCCATAAGCCATCATGAGTATGCCATTGCTACTAGAATCCAGGAAGACCAGAATCTACGAAGATATGTTATCATATGATTACGTAATCTTCATTTCTAATTACTATACATTACAACCAGTAAAGTTATCACTTTGATATGTATTACAGCCTTTTTTTTCCAGCCCACACATCGTAATCTTGACAGTTAACTGTACATTAAAGTTCTCTAAATACAGGAAGGTTTCAGAGGTAGGAAACGCACGATATTTCTGACCAGCATTTTTGAACCGCATGCATGTTGACCACGGTTACTAACCTTCATGTTCCTGTGTTAATAACTGGCATGCAGATGTTTAGCTAACCCCATATATGAATATATATATATATATATATATATATATATATATATATATATATATATATATATATATATATATATTACGTGTGTGTGTGTGTGTGTGTGTGTGTGTGTGTGTGTGTGTGTGTGAAGTGAGAGCAAATTACTCTGTAGTTTATGTTCATGGCGTCTTTCTTTATTCCTACGTAAGATGAGGAAGGTAAGAGTGACATGCATGGGGTAGTGATGGCTGTCCATTAACGCGCCGCACTTTTGTATAATCAAATGGACGCACGATAAGAAAATCACAGGGGTAGGAGAGGAGGAGGAAGAGGGGGGGGGGGGGTTACCTAATGCCCAATGGTCATCCTAACAACGAAAACAAGAGACTGACTGACCCGGGCTGATGCAGAACGCTGGAAATACGAGATGATTTATGCAAATGGATAATATTTATTCACAAAATTCGGGGCGGGACAAGTTATGAAACGTGTTTGGGTTATTTATGGACACAGGCGCGGCCGAGTCATTAACTAGAATAATATGTAATCTATAATTTCATTGGCCGTTGCAGGAGCGAGATGAATAATTACAGAGCAGAGCAGCAGGCTGCGTCCGGCTAGTGCCCAGTAAAGGCAGACTCCACTCCGGTTAGGCTAGCGCTGGTCAGAGGAAAAGAAAATACATATATATATATATATATATATATATATATATATATATATATATATATATATATATATATATATATATACACACACATATTCCTATGAGTCCACGGGGAAAATGAAACACGAAAGTTCCCAAGTGCACTTTCGTGTAATAATCACATCATCAGGGGAGACACAAGAGAGAAATATATTAGTCAGTTGATATACATCGAAGAGACTTATATTTCTCTCTTTTGTCTCCCCTGATGATGTGATTATTAGACGAAAGTGCACTTGGGATCTTTTCGTGTTTCATTTTCCCCGTGGACTCATAGGAATATCTTGATCACGCGCAAAATTGTGATCCTTTCCAATATACACTTATGTAGGAAAGCTGACGTAAATTACATATCTATATATACGCACGCGTAGGAAAGCTGACGTAAATTACATATCTATATATACGCACGCGTAGGAAAGCTGACGTAAATTACATATCTATATATACGCACGCGTAGGAAAGCTGACGTAAATTACATATCTATATATACGCACGCGTAGGAAAGCTGACGTAAATTACATATCTATATATACGCACACGTAGGAAAGCTGACGTAAATTACATATCTATATATACGCACGCGTAGGAAAGCTGACGTAAATTACATATCTATATATACGCACGCGTAGGAAAGCTGACGTAAATTACATATCTATATATACGCACGCGTGGGAAAGCTGACGTAAATTACATATCTATATATACGCACGCGTAGGAAAGCTGACGTAAATTACATATCTATATATACGCACACGTAGGAAAGCTGACGTAAATGTTATCAACGAACGTACGGAGACATGGACACGCGAACATGCCAGAGAGAAGGATATGCCGAGGGTTAAGCCAGAAGAGGTTTTTATAAAACCCTAAAACACGATGGTACGACCCTTAAGCAAGATGGTACGACCCTTAAGCAAGATGGTACGACCCTTAAGCAAGATGGTACGACCCTTAAGCAAGATGGTACGACCCCTGAACACGATAGGGCAACCCTCAAGAACGACGGTACGAGTGTACCATCTTTGAACACATCAGTTACGACCCTTGAGCACGACGGTACGACCCTAGAGCACGACGGTACGACCTAGGAGCACGACGGTACGACCCTAGAGCACGACGGTACGACCCTCGAGCACGACGGTACGACCCTCGAGCACGACGGTACGACCCTAGAGCACGACGGTACGACCCTAGAGCACGACGGTACGACCTAGGAGCACGACGGTACGACCCTAGAGCACGACGGTACGACCCTTGAGTACGAGTGTGAAGTCTTTGAACACGACGGTACGACCCTTCAGCATGAGTGTGCTACCTCAGACTACGACGGTACGACCCCCAGAACACGATGGTAAAACATTTGAGCACGACGGTACGACCCGCGGGTATGCTGGTCAGGCCATTACACCCTAAGGGTCGTACCGTCATGCTCCATCCTCCCAATTACGGCCCATAGCGCTCTCCTCCTTACCCATGGTGTCTCATGGCTAATTCACCTATTTTGGTTAACGTTCTCTCTCTCTCTCTCTCTCTCTCTCTCTCTCTCTCTCTCTCTCTCTCTCTCTCTCGTTTTTTTCTAGGCCATTTCGCAATTCCCCTTCATCATTCTTCAATGAAAGTCATTCCCGGTATCATTTTATACTAAAACCAGATATTTCTTATAATTCATATAATATATATATATATATATATATATATATATATATATATATATATATATATATATATATATATATATCATACAAACCTATGTTCTATGAAGACACGCATTCCTATGCACTTTGTTCGTAAATATATATATATATATATATATATATATATATATATATATATATATATATATATATATATTTTCTTTTTCTTTCAAACTGTTCGCCATTTCCCGCATTAGCGAGGTAGCGTTAAGAACAGAGGACTGGGCCTTTGAGGGAATACCCTCACCTGGCCCAATTCTCTGTTCCTTCTTTTGGAAAATTAAAAAAAAAAAAAAAAAACAAGAGGGGAGGATTTCCAGCCCCCCGCTCCCTCCCCTTTTAGTCGCCTTTTACGACACGCAGGGAATACGTGGGAAGTATTCTTTGTCCCCTATCCCCAGGGAAAATATATATATATATATATATATATATATATATATATATATATATATATATATATATATATATATATATATATAAGGCATGTGTACGTGTAGGAAGAGAGGAAAGCGATTGGTTCTCAGTGAATGTAGGTTTGCGGCAGGGGTGTGTGATGTCTCCATGGGTGTTTAATTTGTCTATGGATGGGGTTGTTAGGGAGGTGAATGCAAGAGTTTTGGAAAGAGGGGCAAGTATGAAGTCTGTTGGGGATGAGAGAGCTTGGGAAGTGAGTCAGTTGTTGTTCGCTGATGATACAGCGCTGGTGGCTGATTCATGTGAGAAACTGCAGAAACTGGTGACTGAGTTTGGTAAAGTGTGTGAAAGAAGAAAGTTAAGAGTAAATGTGAATAAGAGCAAGGTAATTAGGTACAGTAGGGTTGAGGGTCAAGTCAATTGGGAGGTAAGTTTGAATGGAGACAAACTGGGGGAAGTAAAGTGTTTTAGATATCTGGGAGTGGATCTGGCAGTGGATGGAACCATGGAAGCGGAAGTGAATCATAGGGTGGGGGAGGGGGCAAAAATTCTGGGAGCCTTGAAGAATGTGTGGAAGTCGAGAACATTATCTCGGAAAGCAAAAATGGGTATGTTTGAAGGAATAGTGGTTCCAACAATGTTGTACGGTTGCGAGGCGTGGGCTATGGATAGAGTTGTGCTCAGGAGGATGGATGTGCTGGAAATGAGATGTTTGAGGACAATGTGTGGTGTGAGGTGGTTTGATCGAGTAAGTAACGTAAGGGTAAGAGAGATGTGTGGAAATAAAAAGAGCGTGGTTGAGAGAGCAGAAGGGGGTGTTTTGAATATACATATATATATATATATATATATATATATATATATATATATATATATATATATATATATATATAATCACGCATTAATATCCTCTGTATTGCATAAAATAGCACGGAACGCTATTGGTAGTTTAGCTATGCTCGCACTCATTCCTTCTTCCTCGTTGATCACCTTCCCAATTAACTTGGTGTATCTCCTCCACACATGCCCCTGAGCGCCTCTCCTTTATCTATATCGTCTCTTTTCTTTCATAACCTCTCGTCCGCTTATCTCCCCATCATCCCTTTATCTGGCATTCCACAGTCTTCAACGTATCTTATCATCTTTTCCCTCCTAGCCTTCTTTATCCACCTCTCCCTGGGCGTTGTATTTTACCAGTTTTTTTTCCCCTCTTTCCTCCCCTTCCCCTTGCTTGTACATTTACAAGAGATCTCACATTTTCCATATTTTTTCCCCTCTATTATAGTTCGTTCCGTTAGCGTATAATGGAATTTCCCCCTTGTTATCGCTTTTCTCATTATTCAAGCTTTGCTTAATTCCCTTTTTCTTAATTGCTGCACTTTTCATATCATCTTTATCCTCTGTCGCTTTATATCCTGTACTTACTGTCATGCTTGATGTTTTTGTGTTAATATTTTGAAGCCTATTTTTCAGCTTCCCCGTTTTAATATATTCACTATTTCTTTTTCATTCTCCCGAATTTCTCGTATGATTTCAGTGCATTTCGTTCTTTCTCCCAATTTCTTCATCTCTTTCAATTCTCTACTTTCCCTACTTTCGTCCCCTTCTCTATTCATTAATGAATTTCCGTTTATAATCAATAGTCCTCAATGACATTTACCTTTTACATGTAATCATGTATTTCTCTTTTTTTATTCTTGCACTCTTTATCGCGTCCTCCTAAAGCTCTTCTTCGTTACCACTTCCTCCCATATGATCAATCTCTCTTGTTCTTTCCCCTCCCCTCTTTACTACATTTCCCCTTCTTCTTCCTCTTGTGCATCCCTTCTACGTCCCTTTTGTTAGTAAATTTCCTTCTATCAATTATCAATCCTTCCTTCCCCTTCCACATCCCCAATTTCGCTCCTCATTTCACGCCTTTTCCATAACCCTGGTCTATGCCCATTATCTTCCATATATATATATATATATATATATATATATATATATATATATATATATATATATATATATATACCCTAGTATTCCCTAGGACCTTTCTAAACCCTCCTGCAGCCCAAGACGGCGCTGCTTGCAGTAGCAGGGAAACGTAGACTCCTTAGGAGAGAGAAGTTCTTTGACGAGACTATACTTCCAATGAAACAACCTCTCCAAAGGCGACTTTTCACTCGCGGTGTAACCCCATGCAAGGAGCTCGGTAAAATCCTGCTGTCAATATGTGGACGATCTCTTCCTTCGAGTTCGGGACATGGAGGAGCTGCAGGAGTTGAGGAGGAGGTTTATGGAGGAGCTGCAGGAGGTGGAGGAGGAGGTTTAGGGAGGAGCTGCAGGAGTTGAGGAGGAGGTTTATGGAGGAGTCAGGCCTCACCTTCACGACAGTAAACAACACCGACGACTTCCTTTCTTTTTCCTGGATATCATCGAAGCCAACAGGACGACCCCTACCAGACCCTCGCTTACGTCAGAGCCACCAGTTCTGGTCACGGAGTGGCAAGGGTGAGTATCCCCCAGTGGTATAAGGACTCCATCATGAATGCTATGCGTGAGGAGACCTCTATCCCACTGCTCGTCGTGGACCTCAACCAGTCAAGAGCTCGACGGGATCATTCAGGTCCTCGTTAGTAACGGACACTCATGCACAAGAAGTCGATAATCGATTCGCAAGAACCTGCAGAGATGGTACCGCAGAAACCACACATGAAGACAATCAATGAACCAGACGCCCCAGGATCAGACAGCGCCCCCTGACCACGTCCGCCTTTACTACAAGGCCTTCGTGTCAATTTCGTACAAGTTGGATGAACATGTGATCAGAGGCATAATCAAGAGAAACCTGCAACCTACCAACAACGACTAGAAAATAGATTTCGTTACCTACTCTCAAAGCAAGAGAACATCACATCTTATGCTCAAAACACAACCCGGCACCAAGACCAGCGACTTACCAGGGGAGTCATGACATAAACGAATTCCAGTGCCCACACTAAGGCTGCATGCCTTGCTCGTCATGTACAGGCATGACCACCACTATCTCGTCCCGTCTTTCGTCTCATCTATAAAGTTTAAGCCCCAAGACACACCTCAGATCCTGCCACAACACCTCTCTCACGAGACAGATACTGGAGAAACGAACGTCCACATTAAACTCTTCACGCGACCCCAGGAACCTTCAGATATTCAGGGCTCTCACATGAAGGAGAGATCCCCCAAAGCATGAACATGCAAACTGACGATCTTCTGGTATTATCCTGTATCTCAGTGAGAGTGGACGGGGAACTGATGACGTCAAGTAACGGTACGCCCCGCTGATCTGAAGCGGAGGGTTTTCATTAGTCGGATAAGCCGTTGACCACATTCATCTATCACTGGTCTATATAAATCTTTCCTCTAATCCTTGACTGTTGTATAACAACCTGGACCATGCTGTGTTTTCCTTTCACTCGAGAATGTGAAACGAGTCGAGAAGCGCTGTGAAGAATTACTTGACTGATTTCCACTAGTGTTTGGTTCTCGCCCTTGCTATCAACTGTGGCGGCTTATAAATAGCCTACCTGAGCAGTATAAGAGAATCGTTATACAAGTGGAGGATACCAGTAAGAAACTGAACAAACGCTGAATTAGCAGTCGTATTCAACGAAATGTGTTTGAACGATGATGTCCTACCTATACAAACACACACACACTCATAATATCTATGTCTATCTATATATATATACATATAAATTATATATATATATATATATATATATATATATATATATATATATATATATATATATACACTACTTTCTTTAATTCCCTTCTCCACCCGCCATCTGTTGACTCTCTATCCTCCCTGTGATTACGGTTCCTCCTTCCTCATTTCCCCTGGTTCCCTCTACGTTGTCCTACTGCTGCTGCTGCTGTTGCCGCCGCGTCTGTACCTGCAGCTGCTGCTGCTGAGCTTGTTCCAGACCCCTGACATAGATGTACCTCAGGGGGGCGCGTCTCGGTTGATGTAGGAGGGGCCCGATACTTGGCCTCACTCCTGCATACTTTCGTCAAAGGTCGTACACCAGGGCCACACGCTAGGGGTCACATACAGAGGGTCACAGGCAAGGGTCACAAACGGAGGGTCACACACATGGGTCTCATACAGGGATCACAATGGGGACAGACACACACGGGGGTCATATACAGGTGTCACATACGGAGGTCACACCCAAAGGTCACATACAGGGGTCACACGATCGAGGAGGCCAACAAAAAGTCGAGGAGGGGAGGAAGACTAGTCAGGTCAGGTCAGGTTGGGTGGCGGCAATGAGTGCTCAGCGAGTGTATGAGAAGATGAAGAGGAGATGATGAGGGTGGGAGAGTGCGGTGAGGAAAATGAGGAAATGACAAACTCGGAAGCATACAGTTAACGAGACAAGAAAAAAGTGTCGGTGAGGGAGGTGAGAGATGGTGAGGAAGACGATGAGGGGAGAGAGTGGGAGTGACAAAGGATAGATAGATTATGAAACGAAAGAATGAGGGAATAAGGAGGGTGACTTGAAGAGAAGATGGGATGATATAAATGTCACTGTTATGAGGATATTAATTCCATGAGGAAAAGATAGGAGGGAGGAGTTCATCTGGAAGCCTGGTCTCAGAATGAGGAAGATTTGGAAGAAGAAACACTAAAGTTATAAGGGAAAAGCGATAGGGATGATTGTGAGGAGCATGAGAGAACTTAAGATGAGAAAGAACAAGAAAAAACAAATAATTCATGAATGAAGAAAAAAATGAGAAAATGAGGCAGATTACGTGATACACACAATGTAGACAGAGAGAAGGAAATAATGAGAGAGCAAGGAGGAGACTGAGACAAGAGACCATGAGAGACTATAAAGTGAGGGTGGTAATGAGACAGAGTGAGGGAGATGGTGGTGACGAAAAATGAGATGTGTGAGGCCAGGAGATGCTATGGTGGGAGGAGGGGAGAACAGTTAATGGAAAACGGAGGAAATTAAGATATAGCGATTACGCGCGCAAGAGAGAGAGAGAGAGAGAGAGAGAGAGAGAGAGAGAGAGAGAGAGAGAGAGAGAGAGAGAGAGAGAGATGTATGACCCGATGGGTTCTGCCCGTTTGGTACCAAGGTCAGCAGAGACTTAAAGGAGAGGAAGTAAAAACAAAACCAACTAACTAACTGCAAGTAATTGATACAGATGGACAGATAAATGGTATATCAGCAGAGACAAAGAGGTGGGGTGACGGGGACACAAACCAGGTGGGGTGACGGAGAAGATCGACCAGGTGGGTTGATTGAAGGTGGGGTAGACCAGGACACTTCATGTAGAAATTGTTTGCATTCCATATTCATAATCACGCCACACCCATACTGTTAAGTTCCATAGTAATCATGGGCAGGTTAATGAGAAAAGGTGGTGTGATGGGGAGCTTTAGTAATTACTAGGGGGACTATATTAGAGGAGGAGGAGGAGGAGGAGGAGAGGAGGAGGAAGAGGAGGAGGAGGAGGAGCGGACAATAGATTCCTACATAACACACTAAAGAGAAAAAATAAGAAAAGAATACTCCTGGCATTACCAGACCTACAGCTTAGTCAACCACGACACGTTTAAGTAGACGAGGAAGAACGCTGAACACAACAGGGTGGTGCAAAAAGGCGGAGGCGAAGTGGGGGAGGAGAAAGAGAAAGTAGATAAAAAATTAAAGGACTATTTTTCCCTCCTTCTTACCGGGAAGAAGTTGAACAGGAAGCTAAAACGAATTAACTGAGACGACGAATAGGGTTGACACGTTCTATTCCTCGCTAAGGAGAAATTTACATATGAATACAGGCCGGTCCCTCTCAAGGCGTGTGCAGCAGTGCGTGGACGCCAAGTAGGCCCCACACCCACCCCTCGCACAAGTTTTCACACACACACACACACACACACACACACACACACACACACACACACACACAAGTGATGGGGTCCTGTGAGCGTAAAACTCCCTCCCCGCACAGAACGAACAGGTAATCACACAGACACACACAAACACACACACACACATAGACACACACGCACACTCACACATACACACACACACACACACAGACACACACACACACACACACACACACACACACACACACACACACACACACTCACACATACACACACACACACACACACACACACATACACACACACACACACACGAGGCCTCCCTGCACCTAAATTCAAGAGCATCTACACAAATTATATTCTTCCCAAACTCACCTCTACCTCCACACCCTCCCCACTCACCCGTCTCCTGGCATTCCTTCCTAACCATCACACAATACAGAGGGGCAGAAAAAGGGGTATATACATAATCATCTTCGATGCCTCCTACACCAACAATCAAGAGATGTTCAACACGCTGTTCTTCCCGGCCCTGACAGTGTGAATTCTGTTGAACTGCAAAAGCGTAAACGTGAAAAAAAAAAAATGACTTGGTTGTAATAATCTCAGGTGATCTAAATCTAAGTAAACCGTGCACAGAGGCTGTTAAAAAGTCGAACACAATTCCTGGATTTATAGGTTACTCATAGTTTGCGCTGCCGAATATAAGTCCAAGGACATTATCCTTACTCTTTACAAGTCCACATCTTGAATATTCGTTCAGTTCTGGTCACCTTACTTGAGGAAAGACATAGATAGAATAGAGAGAGTACAGAGACGAGCTACCAAGATCATTCCCGGATAGAGAAACAAATCCTATAAGAACCAACGAAACGACTTTAATCTATCTAGTTTAGGAAAGAGAAGAAGATCAATCCGTGATCTGACACAGGGCATTTAAAACTGTCAAAAGGCTTCGATCATCTCGATCCCACGACTTACATATGGACAGATCCGTCTGATATCACTCGTTGTCATGGTCACGAACTCGTGGCCAAACGTATCATATCGAATGAGGCGAAATGGTACTCTTTTTTTTTCTTCAACAGTATTGAAATCATATGGAATGATTTAACAATTGAGAGTGGTTGAAATTAGCACCAGAGATACGTTTAAGAATAGACTTGTTAAACATTTCGCTCCAAACCCACGACCGACATAATTACGCCTCCTTAGTTACCCTTAGACCCATCAAATTACGTTACCAAATTCCCGGAACATGATTAGCGTATACGAAACACCTGCCGCAAGGAACGAAGGAAAATATCTTTGCAATCATTGAGAAGAACAAGGGGAAGCGACGGCACCGGCAGTGTCAACTGCTACCCACACACACCTCTCACACGAACACGACGAGTTTACGACGAGTCGTTATCTACACTGACGTCATACACACACACACACACACATACACACACACACACTGATCCACGACCTGCTATCATCTGGATCCCTAGTGATCCACACATGGTCATATATACATATCATCTAAGTGAAGGATCGTCAGGCTCGGTGATCCATGAGCATCTGTGAGGCAATGATCCAGTGACACCAGGCAAGAGCGCCGGGTTTCGAACCGCTGGAGGGAAAAAAAGACACCAACAACAAGCTCCTGTGCGGGTAGCCACGTCACACATGATCATCAGCAGTTTCTTAACCGCCCTGAAGGGCGGCTTTATGATACTTCAGCACGACGTTACGACCCTTGAGGCGTCATGGCCTGGCTTTTGACCTGAACCCCTGAGGGAGGCCGACCGGAAGCAAGAATGAATATTTACAGCACCGTTTCCACATCGCCTGGTATTTACTGCTGGCCGGGAGAGATTCTATAGAAATCGTCACTGCTCGAGCCATTTTGAAACTCACAATGTCACAATTCAGTCCGTTTTCTGTTTTTCTTGTCATCCTGGCTTATGCATTTATCTCTCCCCATTTTCTTTTCATGGTAACCCAGATGCCATGGGTAACTGTGTACCCCAGTCTAAGGGGCCATCTATGACTGGCTGGGTTTGGTGGCTGACTGTTCCCCCCCGTGAAGGGTTCGAACCCTGGCGGGCTCTCGCGTGATCACGGAAGCCTACAGATTCTCGAACGTATACACCTGACCACTCACCTCGGCTGATGATACTCTGAAACTATCTTCATTTGCCCACATTCTGCACGTCACCAGCAACAACCTCTGAGGCCTTACTACAACCCAGAGTCCACCAACAACACTTAAATGTGACGGCCAACCCACACTTCACATATCCGGCACACTTGCCAACACCACATTTCGCTAATATGAACAATTACGGGAACGGAATCACACGTGTTTATTACACTTATACACCAGAATTCCTTTCCCGGGGCGCCTGCAGCTTCGAAGATGCGTTTCAGCCAGGAGCAAGGAATTTATGGACTCCTTTAGAGCAAGAAGTTCCTCTACTCATTAACGTCAAATGGTGACGAACGGGAGGCAGCTTCACGCTCGCGGTGTAGCCACAGGCAGGTACAGTCCGGTAACGCCGGGGTTCTAGGGCTTTTCCTGCTTCAAAGCTGTGCTCCAATCAGTAGCAGGGGTATGATGGACTCCTCTGGAGACCCTACCCCTTTGTTGTCCACTGAAAAAGGAACACACACACACACACACACACACACACACACACACACACACACACACATATATATATATATATATATATATATATATATATATATATATATATATATATATATATAAAACCTATACCCTGACTATTACCCATCAATTTCACATTCATTGAGAGAGACGATCGGAACAAAGGAATGTACACAAGAAGATTCCATGGCATACAAAGTGGGTTTGCAGAGGAAGACTCGCGCGAACAAATATACGGACAGAGGAAGACTGGGAATGAACAAAGGAACAGCGAGAGGCAAAAACGAGGCCAGCGATGCATGGGCAAACATGGGGGACGAGGGATAAGGTAGACACGGGAGCAGACAGGATCACGAAGACGAGACGTATGTAACCACGAATACAAAAGAGGAGATGAGGAGGAACAGGTTATTTAAGTTCATGGAAAGGAAAGATGTGGAGACCAGTGTATGTGATGGACACACGGACACAGACACAGGTGTGTGTGACGAACATGAGAATGCGGAGGTAGAAGGCGTTATGTCTGCCGGACATACTCAAATTGCTCTTCACTCACCCAGGAACTACTCGTATTTAGGTGTGCAAAATAATCCTATTGTCTTATCTCTATATCCGAGATGTCATCAAGGTCTGTCTCATCTCTCATCCTAGATCTCATCAAGGTCTGGGATGTATTGTAATGCTTGGCTGTATACGTCACAAGGTACGTTTCTTCTACTTCTTGAAATATCCGGTGAACTTAAGTTCGCAGCGCCGACGATCAGTCATTACTGGCTGAAAAGTCACGTGATCTTAAAACTATCCGGCAAAGATCGTTTTCAAGTTTGAGGAAAACAAGGATTTCTCTCTCTCTCTCTCTCTCTCTCTCTCTCTCTCTCTCTCTCTCTCTCTCTCTCTCTCTCTCTCTCTCTCGCGCACACACCCAGATTTCTGTCGGAATGATTGCTAAACCTTCCTGGGAAGCTCTGGTTTTGTATTCCGTGGCGGAGAATCAGCCCAGATCGCGACAAATGTTTCACCAACTTGGGCGTGCGCGCGCGCGCGCGCGCGTGTGTGTGTGTGTGTGTGTGTGTGTGTGTGTGTGTGTGTGTGTGTGTGTTGTGTGTGTGTTGTGTGTGTGTGTGTGTGTGTGTGTGTGTGTGTGTGTGTGTACGACGGATATACAAATGTGTTCCACGAGATGGCCAAAGTTGCGAGTCTCCGCCTCAGGTTCTTCGCCAAAACTTAACTAAATCTGACGCTTCACTTCGGCCGATGCAACTTATTGCACAACGCCCTAGCATCATGGAGGTCCCTGCTGGTGCCTCTCACAGCTCACACGGCGGCCCTGTCTCAGGGCCAGACAGCTGAACCGCCGCCCAAGGCCGTCGCAAGGTTGCGGGGGCAAAAAAAAATCACCCACAGAAGCTCTTGTTTTTAAAGTCAAAATAGTCGCATTTTTCAGGCAGACAGATGCACGTTTTAAGGTCGCATCCTTTTACTGGAAAGCCAAAAATATTTTCGTTTCCCACCTGAAATTCGTATGGTATTTCACGTTAGAAATAATAGCCATTATATTACTTGGACCAATACTACTTCAGTAAAATCCTGTTCACTGTCTGATGAAGAGAAATATCATTAGATATTGTCTTGTTAAGCATATAAGTAAATGTAACATGAATATTATCAAAGGTCAATACAATCTGGATGGCTTTGCCGTGGGTAAAATTTGTAAACAGCTCAATCTGTCTTGTACGTGTGATGAAATCTTATAACAGGCGCGCTGCCCACCCCGATATCGCAAAACAGCACATGTTCTCTTTACATAAATAAATACCGACTATACTGAGAAAGTCTGCTCTCATTCCTGGAGTTCCCCTAAAGATGTAATATACGAAAGCGCTCGGGAATTCTCGTTTTTCATTTTCTTGCGCATATGTGTACCCCCCTATATATATATATATATATATATATATATATATATATATATATTTTTTTTTTTTTTGTCTATTTTGCTTTGTCGCTGTCTCCCGCGTTGGCGAGGTAGCGCAAGGAAACAGACGAAAGAATGGCCCAACCCACCCACATACACATGTACATACTTACACGTCCACACACGCAAATATACATACCTATACATCTCAACGTATACATATATATATACACACACAGACATATACATATATACACATGTACATAATTCATTGTGTCTGCCTTTATTCATTCCCATCGCCATGTTCTTGGTAAAGGTTCCCATACTGGCTCATTTCTGTATACTGCTGGATTCCCGAACCTCATCCTCTAACTCTCTGACTCAAATACACTAAAAAGTCAAAAATCGCCGGACAACCGTTTAAGATTCCGACAGACAGACAACTTGAAGATCTTAAAACATCAACTTGACGCTTGTGTCCGGCAGTTCTTAATATGGAATGGCAATATTAGCCACACGTCTGGTGTAGTCGTTACAGAATAACGACTGGTACGTTTAAGGAATTTAGTTGGATAACTGGCAACTTCTGAATTATAAGGCATGGCAAACCTAGGAGGGCAAATGGTTTAAATTCGGTCCACGACGGAGATATCCTTCCTTCACGTATGTCATCGTCGGGACTATAGACGGCAACTTGCCAAGGGCAACTGGTAACTGGACGACCGACAGTTTACGTCAACTTTGCGACGGTCACTGGCACACCGAGGTTCGTATTTGTTACTCCACGGACCACAGCTTGGCAAGCTTAAGATAGGCAGCTTAAATGTGACGAGATGCAATTTCTAGGATTCTTGATACATCACGAACCTAATGGTATGATTATTAAATGAATACAATATACAAAATTAATTATCTCGTCGGCTTTACGTTTTCATTATCCCCTGAGCATTCTACCAGCACGTAATGGCTATGGCGGAGGCCATTCTTATGGCCAACGCGAATCTTTAATGGCGTCTGAAACTTCACGCCCTTCCGTTATCAGCGGCGCAGACCGTTTGGTCTCTGTGTAGGCAACACGCCTCACCAGCAGTTACCTCCCCATCCTCATCCTCTTTACATTACTTGGTTTAATTCGGGTAAACAATGGACCTACAGCGAACCATCCCCCCCCCATTTTCCTCCCGTGACTCATATCACTAGTGCTCCTCTGGGTGCAAAACACACACACACAGCAAGTACACTTGACTGTTGTTTTTAACCACTTCGGCAAGGCCTTCGAACTCGTTCACCTCAACGTCGGCGAGGCCATCATCAGAATCACGAACCACCACGTGAACGACGCCAGCGACTCGAGGTTAGCGAAAAAATTCGAAGTCGTAAAACGCAGCGAGACTTTCGAGATGGCCCGGGCCTACGTCGCTGTGGCCCACGTCGGCAGGGCGTTCGACGTCCCTGCGGCCAACGTCGGCAGGGGGTTTTCGACGTCGCTGCGGCCAACGTCGGCAAGGCCTTCGCTGTCGCTGTGGCCCACGGATTTTATGGGTCGGAGGTATTGCCGGGGGCGTCTGGATGAAAATGAAGTGAATTCTGCCTCTCCAGTCTATTGGCACGGAGGCCATACCACTCCTCGGCGGAGCCTGCTTGGAATGGCAGCCTCAGGACCCGCCACCGCTAGCATGAATTTTTAATTTTGGATCGCGTTAAAAGCTTCTTTTTTTTTTTTTCCTATCTTTCACTTACACTTTCCTTCTCTCTCTCTCTCTCTCCCTAAGATGACATTTCTTTTGGTTCTTGACATCTTCTAGACAACATCTCCCTAAACAACATCCATCTTAGGTAGGTTAGGTCCTCGTCTCTCTTGCTCTGTACTCTTTCACCTTCCCCTAATATACGTAGGTTCTCAACTCTGTCCTTTCTTACCAAGCACCGCTTCCAGCTCCTACCTCAAGGGAGAGAACGATATGCCTTTTTGTATGTCTATGTCGCTACCTATTGGCACGGTAAGGGAAGGGAGTGTCGGGCCTCTTCAGCGTCAGCCTTCTCAATTTCTTCGCTCAATTTATGGCATTCGTTTACCTCAATTCTGCTATACATGCACTTTTCTTGCATCTTTAATACGTTTCGACGTGATATGATGTAATAATTTTCAGTTGTTCGATCTTTGCATCTTCCGTAGAAATGTTCATCGCTGGTATCATCAGAGTGTTTTAACATCTTAACAGTTGTGACAAAGTTTATCATGTCATCCCTTACTCTTCAGTCTTCCATGATGGACAAATTTAAGGCCTCTGCCTAATTGTGATTACGATATCTTAACTCTCGTACAATATCTACTCTTCTCCTCTAGGCTTTCTCGGTTAGTTCTTTGTGTTAAAGAACAGTGACCAAATTTGAGAAGCAAAATCTAGTTTTGTGAACACTTGGCTATATATTCTTTTCCTCCATGCATCTCAATGCAGTTCTAACATTCACCAGCTATACTTGGTCTCCTTTACAATTCTCTTGAGGTGGGGCTCTGGCGACATGTAAAGTCCAATGTCAACTCTCCTCTCACAAAGACATTCCTGCAAGGTAATATCCGCATCGAGACCTTCCCTCATTGCGTTCCATTCTCATTATCTTGGATTTACTCAGGTTGAATTTCTTTATCGTGCAGCAGACCAACTTTGGCGTCTGTGTCTCCTTGAAGGTAATGTAATCATCAGTTGACCTCCTCCTTGACCTATGCATCATCCACAAACTGGAGTCTGTGTCTCCTTGAAGGTTAATTCATCATCAGTTCACCTCCTCCTTGACCTATGCATCATCCACGAACTGGAGTCTGTGTCTCTTTGAAGGTTAATGTAATCATCAGTTCACCTCCTCCTTGACCTATGTATCATCCACAAACACGTTCGCAGTCGTTCTGGCTAGTCACTTAAAGAGGTAAATAAGAACAATGGTCCCAAGACAGAACCCTACAGCACGCCACTGCCATCCTAACTCATTTCGCGAAAGCATCTTAGACATGTGTCCCTTATTTTCTTAATGTCAATTTTCTATCCATCGAAGGAGTCTCTCCTTTATTCTAGCCAGAAGATCCAGTTACTACGCGAACGTCCAACATGGTAAAGTGTCGAATGCTTTCCGGCAGTCTAACTAATCCCCCTTAACCTTCCCTTTTGTCTAAAACAGAGCTTCCTTTCTCACAGAAGTATGACCATTTTTCCCTGAATCCCTGTTCTCTTACGCTTCAGTAGTTTCCCCTTTGCATTTAATCATTAATTTCGTTTCTGTTATCTTTTCCAGTATCCTTCAGACCATCCCCGTCAGAGAGAGACAGGTCTATAATTCAGCACAACGTTTCGATCACCTTTCTTGAAGATAGGTATGACGTGCTTTCATCCACTCCTTTGGCACTTTCCCTTCCTCTAGCGACGTCTTGACCAACATTTCACATGGCCTCTCAAGCGCATCTGCACACTTCAACACATACTAAGAAACGCCGTTAGGATTATGTTCCTTATAGTTGGCAAAAACCCTTTATAAGTAAGTTTATGTCTTTTCTAGATATTTCAATGCTTTCCAAGACCTCCTATTTCCTCTCACTATAGCTCCAAGCAACAGTGTCCCTCACAGCAAAGATACACTTGTGAAATCATCATTTTGCACCTTGCATATTCTTAAATCATCATCTGCACCCCTTTCCTCTAAGTCTCTTGACTTGATTACTTGCTCATTAACTAACAATTTACTCCTGATGAATCCATGGAAAAGTTCTCGATCATCCTCCATGTTATCAATAATCTTTTCACTGCTCATCCTCTCTTATCTCATTATACTCATTCCTTCTCTTAAGACTTTCAAATGCTGGCCGCCTGCATTGCCTTATGCATCTCCTCTTCAGTACATTTCTGGGCTCTTTCGCTTTTCGACATCATTCGCAGGACCACATCTCTCTCCCTTTTAAAACTCTCATCTGTATTTGAAGCTAATGGAACCCATGTTCTTCCCACTTCCTTGTGAATTTCAGAGAAACTTCCATAAAACTGAATTATATCATGGCTACTGAATCCCATTTCCCAAATCTATGTTCCCCTGGAATTTCCTCAGTTCCACGTAGCTTCCACGACTGTATCTCCTCTATGAGTCTGGTCTCTTCTCTTTACATCTTCATTTACCACGGAATTCAGGGCAAACATCACAGGATCACTTTCTCTAACTGGTGTATTGTATGTGTTGCTCTCAGTTTCCATGCAACTATATGTAAAGACATCTAGTAAAGATGGTGTATCAGCCACTTTGACTCTTAACGTGCTCAGTGACGGGAAATTTTCCTGTATATAATCTAAAAATTCGTCTCTGAGAATTCACATTTTCCCAGCTTAACCAATTAAATTTACGACTCCCTATTATCATAACCTTATGATATCTTTGGAGAATATGTTTGTCGCTACATCATGTCCTCCCGTCATTGTTCTTTCATTGCTATCTTTGAGCATTTGGTCCGGTTCACTGAAATTCTTGGGAGGACTATAAGTGATCAAAACCACCTCGTGTCTTTTTATCTTGCAGTTACTCCTTCCATTACATACTGTCTGAATCAACCATCTTCCGGTACTTCCTCAAACTTGTTAACCTGTCTCTTATCAAGAAAAGCCCATCCGCCTCTTCATTCTACGTCTTTCCTTTCCTTCCTTGCTATCATGTATCCCTCTAGATACCTTAGAACAGATCTTAACCCTTTAGTTCGCTTCGTCTCCACTACTACAACAGCATCATGTCTGTATTTCCCTAAGTCGATCCTTGAACTCCCGATCTTTTCGGTGTTACTGCTTTATCTACAACTGAATACGAGGACCTTGATTAGGGCCTCATATGCCCGTGCCGCCTCAGCTAACATAAGAAATATATACATTCATCTTCAATGCCATTCCCATCACTTTAACATCTGAGGTACGAGCGAGGCTCCTCTGCTCTCTAGACTCCTTCAATGTCGCCGTTTCTACCTTCCTGACTGCATTTTCTACTTCATTTTCTTCCCTCTTTGGCTTCCTGACTGCAATCTCTCTCCTTCATTCTCTTCCTTCTCTAGGTCTATCGCCCATGATGACTACCCAGCTGGAATATTTCACCCTGTTCACAAGTCTCTGCACCTGGCTACACCATTTCATAAGGAGTACACTCACTACAAGTCGTCCCTTTATGCATGAACTGTGTCCTCTCAGTTGTCTACGTTTCTCATATCTTAGACATTCCATTTTGCATGGGATTTATCCATCATTCCTTCCTTCCACCGTCTTTGTCTGTAATACAGTCCTCTTACCAAAACAACTAAGAAAATAATCATGAACGATACATGTCCATCTATCCACCTTCTGCCCCACAAATATTCATCTTGGCACAACCAACATGACACAGCTTATTCCCACAGTGTTGATTCGTCAGTCTCCATCCATCACTGTGATCTCATCTAGACCTACCCCTGTTGCTAGCACTACTGATCACGTGTACTATATACTTCTCTTTTTTAGGCCTCTCCGTCCAACAAGCCCACTGTTCTGTCTCTAATGTTAGTCTTTAATAGTTTCAATGTCCCCGGGTGTGTATGTGTGTGTGTGTGTGTGTGTGTGTGTGTGTGTGTGTGTGTGTGTGTGTGTGTGTGTGGGGGGGGGGGGGGGGGGGGGAAGGAAGGGGTGGGGGAGAATGTATGTGTACGGAGGAGAGGTGGAATCCCTTCTACCAATGTCTCTTCCTCATCTCCTTATCTTTCCTCTTTATTCCTCACTCTTCTCACTTTCTCCCTATTCCACTCTCTTTCCCTCACTTCCTCCCTTTCAGTCACTTCGCCCCCCCCCACTCTCCCACCCTCCCTTTTCCCACCCAATTCACCCGCTTCCATTCCATACCTCTCTCTCTCTCTCTCTCTCTCTCTCTCTCTCTCTCTCTCTCTCTCTCTCTCTCTCTCTCTCTCTCTCTCCGACCGTAACCTTAGCCCCCCGTACACAACGTTACCACACGATCATTTACATACTCGAGCTCGGCTCAACACCCCCCCCCCCCCCCACACACACACACAGTTGCCAGTCTGGCGTATAAAATGGAGAAAAATGTTGCCAATTTTCCATGACAATAGAAGAAACTTATACAGGGTAGACTAAATCATTTATACACCTCCTTAATCTACTCTCAGTGGGTGTTGAAAGGGAAACATTAGCTTACACATTCATAAATGTGTTCCTTACTTTTTCACCTTGTATATATATATATATATATATATATATATATATATATATATATATATATATATATATATATATATATTGTTGCTCCATTTACATGATAAATAACCTTTTTCTAAATATAGGAACATGGAAAGCCTTTCCGGCATTTCCAGCAGGCAAACACAGCAACGCTGTTTCCGATACACGAGATATTAAAACAATACACAACTCCCAGTTGTAGACACATTAATAATAAAGAATTTATCTCCGGGGGGAAAAAAACAAAAAGGAAAAGGAAATATCATATCCAGTTTTACCGATATCAGAACATTATGGTTGATGAATACAAAGTTGTTGATGATAGTAGAGGCGTTTAAATGGCATGATACACGGTTGCCAACAATGAACACCGTATGAATACAAGTTGATGATGATGATAACAGAGGCGTTTAAATGGCATGACACACGGTTGCCAACAATGAACACCGTATGAAGATAAGTTGATGATGAGAGTAGAGGCGTTTAAATGGCATGATACAAGGTTGTCAACAATGAACACCGTATGAAGATAAGCTGATGATGATAATAGAGGCGTTTAAATGGCATGATACACGGTTGTCAACAATGAACACCGTATGAATACAAGTTGATGATGATAATAGAGGCGTTTAAATGGCATGATACACGGTTGCCAACAATGAACACCGGGACTAAAGACAGTGTTGTGAGTTGTAAATAACGTAAAAAAAAACTGTTTCCAGTTGTACATGCATATAGAGAGATAATACTGCCCATTGTCAATACATATAAGTACTCGTGTAGGTTAAATATGCGCTTAAAGAAACACTGTTACCAGTTGTAAATAAATGTAAATACGGTTGCCAGCTGTAACTGCATAAAGAAACACACTATTATTGCCAGTTGTAAATAAATGTAAATACGGTTGCCAGCTTTAACTGCACAAACAAACAAACTGTTGCCAGTTGTAAATAAATGTAAATACGGTTGCCAGCTGTAACTGCATAAAGAAACAAACTATTGCCAGTTGTAAATATGTGTAAATACGGTTGCCAGCTGTAACTACATAAAGAAAAACTATTGCCAGTTGTAAATATGTGTAAATACGGTTGCCAGCTGTAACTACATAAAGAAACAAACTGTTGCCAGTTGTGAAAGGATACAGACACAGTGTTGCCAGTTGTAGGTACATAAAAAGCGCCAGCTGTTGGTAGGATATGAACACTGTTGCCAACATCTAAAGGCGTAAAAAAAGGACAACGTTGCCAGATACAGGGATTAATCATAAACACTTTTGTCTGTTGTAAATGCATAGAGAAACACACTGTTGGCGGGTGTAAATACACAAAGAAATAGTGCTGCCAGCTGTAAACACACAGGGCAACAGTGTTGGCAGTTGTAAATACGCCAAGAAACATACCTGCTAGCTGGATATACACCAGCAATTCCACTTCAACAAGTTACCAGAACCCTTACGTGAGGTAAGGTTCATAATGGCCATGTGGGACAAAACGAGTATACCGAATTCGATAGCAATATCAAAAGAAAGCTAGTCAAGTATAGAAATAGATTATAGCTGGTAACAGAAAAGACGGTGAACTGTCATGAGAGTTAAGGTGGTTTGTTTTGATGAAGAGGTAAGTGAAGATTAGTTACAAGGTAGTTAGATAATTAGGTATAAGGTCATCAGACAGGTGGTAATTACCCAGGACAAAGTGATCGTTAGTTAGCTACACCAAAGAAAATATAAGATGTCTTTATTGTCAAATTGTATACATGATACAAAATGAAATTCTTTATGGTAGAAGCTCAACTCAAGGTTAGAAAGTAAAAGAATGATAAAAAGATGAAATATCAAATAAAAGATGAATGATACTGAGCGGTTACACCGTAAAAAAAAACATGAAAATTTACTATGACTCAAGTTAGTTACAAAATTTTAAAAAACAATCATCTAACTACACAAATGAGACGAGTAGCTGTAATATGAGCTAATAAGTTCACGAAAATGATCATTTACATGACTTATATATAGAATTAACGAGGTACAACGAAGTACACACAGGAGCCTCCCAGAGTATGACGTAGACACGATACGAAAGACTGTCCACCTCAAAGCCCTCACTCAGCATTAGCTCCAGGGCTAAGCTATGTGAGAGTGAAGGCATAAATGTATAACATTTCCTTTAATAAAACTCGGGAAACGTAATGGTGTTAAGAGTCAAGACGATAAGTGAGGTGTGAGGACCATGCAGACCACTGCGGTAAGAGGACCATGCAGACCATCACTGTAAGAGGACCATGCAGACCACCACGGTAAGAGGAGCATGCAGACCACCACGGTAAGAGGACCATGCAGACCACCACGGTAAGAGGACCATGCAGACCACCACGGTAAGTGGACCATGCAGACCACCACGGTAAGAGGAGCATGCAGATCACCACGGTAAGAGGAGCATGCAGACCACCACGGTAAGAGGACCAAGCAGACCACCACGGTAAGAGGACCATGCAGACCACCACGGTAAGAGGAGCATGCAGATCACCACGGTAAGTGGAGCATGCAGACCACCACGGTAAGAGGACCATGCAGACCATCACGGTAAGAGGAGCATGCAGACCACCACGGTAAGAGGATCATGCAGACCACCACGGTAAGTGGACCATGCAGACCACCACGATAAGAGGAGCATGCAGACCACCACGGTAAGAGGACCAAGCAGACCACCACGGTAAGAGGACCATGCAGACCACCACGGTAAGAGGACCATGCAGACCACCACGGTAAGAGGACCATGCAGACCACCACGGTAAGAGGACCATGCAGACCACCACGGTAATCACTATCTGATGATATCTAGTAATGCTTCAATTTGGTGGAAAAGTCTATCATACGCTAAAAATTTATGAATCTACTTTCTGTCATTTTAAGGACATTGGACATGGACACTAAGGTATAAACAATCTTGAATGAGAAACAAAAAACTAAAGAAATTCAGACATTACTACAGGAAAACAACGAGAAAAGCAAACATACATCAGTGAGGAGACCTTAGTGGTGTGGTGGTTAGCGTTACTGACCATGAATCATAGGTTGGAATCTTGGGCGTGGCAAGCGGCCAACACCTAACCCAGGTGTTCATCTTCCCCTTGGGGCTGGCCGATAGATGGATGCCTGGCATAGGCTGGTGTGTGTGTGTGTGTGTGTGTGTGTGTGTGTGTGTGTGTGTGTGTGTGTGGTACGCATAGGAGTAAAAATATGGTACATAAATACAATACTAAGAGACGGGGCAACACAAGTGTACAACTCTCTCCTCGCAATACACAAAGTTGTGACAGAGACAATGGTAACACTACGATGATTGGACAAAAATATGGTTGTGGAAAACAACTTAAAATTCGTAAGACATGCGACGGAATATTTGGCTCTACAGAAGAAGAAACAATAATTCTGAAACAGACAGACAGATATACAGACAAACAGGTACATAAGAAAAAGAGAAACAGGGATACATGCAGAAATTAAGTTTGATTATATACGTGATTTCGTAATCTGTAAGTAGAAATTTTGAGAAAGGATGAAAGTACAGAATCGTCATCCCAAAGAAACTGAAATATGAAATGAATAAAAGTATTGTGCCTACATCGCTGATGGAAAAAAAAAAAAAGACGTCAAGTAAAACATCATTCAAGAAACTGTTGAAGTTGAGAGTGAAGGTGGTAAGCAGGGGTGGTTCTCCACTTCCCATTCCCACCTTCCCTTCCTCACCATCCATCTCACACCCCAGCCCGCCTCTCCCTCATTTCCTTGGTAGCTTCCCTTCTCCACCATCCATCCCACACCCCAACCTTCCCCAGCCCGCCTCTCCCTCATTCCCTCGGTAGCTTCCCTTCTCCACCATCCATCCCACACCCCCAACCTCCCCCAGCCCGCCTCCCTCATTCCCTCGGTAGCTTCCCTTCTCCACCATCCATCTCACACCCCAACCTCCCCCAGCCCGCCTCTCCCTCATTTCCTTGGTAGCTTCCCTTCTCCACCATCCATCCCACACCCCAACCTCCCCCAGCCCGCCTCTCCCTCATTCCCTCGGTAGCTTCCCTTCTCCACCATCCATCCCACACCCCAACCTCCCCCAGACCGCCTCTCCTTCCTTCCTTACGTCTCCCAACTGAAAATAATACGAAGGATATCCTCTCCTGAAATCCATTTTTTTCATTCCCTCTCTGAAATCTTCCTTCCGACCAAGAACCTCCTCTCCTTCCCTTCCTACCGAAAAATCCGTTTCTTTTCTTTCCTCTCTAAAACTACCCCTTCCTTCCCTTCCTACCTAGAAGTCCCCTTCCTTCCCCATTGATCCCTTACTGCCTCATTCTGCCGCTACCTTACCCAGAACCCTCTCCACTTACCTGTTACTCTTCTCTCTTCTGCTTCCCCTCATCCCTATCCCTACTTCTCCTTACCCCTTCCTCCTGCTTCCCCTCACCCCTCTCCTCCTGCTTCGCCTCATTCCCTCCCTCCTGCTTTCCCTCACCCCCTCCTCCTGCTTCCCCTCACCCCCCTTCCCCGTTTCCTCCTCTCCTCCTCGTCCGTCGCTGCTACGCCCCCAAGGATGAGCTTCTTCCCCTAAACCTCGCACTTTACGACGGTCTCGCTCCCAGATTTTCTGGGACTTGCATTTTTTACTGCCAATTTTTTTGGTTACTGCACTACTATGTTGGCTGTATGGCTGTGATGCACCCGTAAATAGTCTAACAAGAGCTAAGGATTGTATATATATATATATATATATATATATATATATATATATATATATATATATATATGTGTGTGTGTGTGTGTGTGTGTGTGTGTGTGTGTGTGTGTTCTGGATTCCACCAGCCAGCGGTGGCCCTGTGCGTGGAGGGTCATCCCCGACAAGTCTATATCGTCGTCAGCAGACGGAGAGGAGTACAGCATCGTCGACGACCTTCCTGCCCTAAAGGAGCCCACCTTACCCAGCTCCCACGTAAGTGACATGGTATAAGCAAAAACATAGAACTCATCTCGGAACATAGACATGCGGGAGGGTGAAAGGCGTGCACGGGATAGAGTGAAATGGAAAGATGTGATATACAGGGGTCGAGGTACTGTCAATGGACTGAACCAGAGCATGTGTAGCGGCCGAGGGAAACCATGGAAAGGTCTGTGGGGCATGGTTGTGGATAGGGAGCTGTGGTTTCGGTGTACTGCACATGATAGCTAAGAGTATGGATGCGAGCAAAGGTGGCCTTTCTTCGTTTGTTCCTGTCGCTACCTTGCTAACGCGGGAAACAGAAGACAGTTATGAAAAAAAATATGGAATGAATATAGAAGTAATGGAATAAAATGTAGGAAATCATTTGAGCTCTCAGGTGGAAAGGTTATACGAAAAGAGGAAAAGACGAAGGCAGAAAGAAGAGTCATACAGTATACATGACTGACATCGTATCCTAACTGTCAGTTCTCGTGTGGTTGGTATCCACACACAAACTATGGAAGCAGCAGCCAGTCGCGCGCCACAGATCCCAGCCCTGGTGACGAGGACACAACACATGAGACAGATCACGGGAGCAGTGGTCGAAATAGCACCTGCAGAACAGAGGGAAGGAAGTAGAACAACAAGGTGATTGTGACTGTGTGGTTGAGGAGGGATGGCAAGCAGGGGATCATAAGGCGGGAGGTTTTCGATCTCACTCAGGCAGAGAGAGAGGTGGAAGAGGAGCCACCCCAGAGATGAGATCAGTGCTCCGTACACGGGCGAATGAGCCAACTTTGTAGAAATGGAATAAATGCATTGAAGACATATAACCTTAGCACATATACACAACCCTGAGCTTCTGGAAAGCAGATTTTGTGATGTCTGTAAAGTGGGGTTTCTTGGAGAGAGTAGAGCAGGGGTTCCAAATCGGTGGGTCAAGGTAAATTTCCTGGGTGAGCTATGGGGTGGGTTGTTATAGGTTTACTATATGATCACCGTGTGAATGACCATGATAAATGATGATTATATACCCTACAGTATATCTACACATTCATTTTAAACGGTCTGTGGTAATTCAACTTTGTTCTTTGTTTCCTCTAAGCATGTGAATATTCCCCAAATGTACCTATTCTACTGGTTGGCAGAATAAAAGACGAGACAAGTTCTTCAGATAAACTGTATTGGGCTATCATCTTAAAAATGATGGGACAGGAGGATAAGGTTATACCCAACATGGTTAGGTTACTGCAGAGCTGGACTGAAGCGTTCTGAAATTTCAGAGTAGGAGACTGGTGATCTTTAACGTAGAAGAAAAATCACACAGAAACTGCGTTTTCCACTTTATTTGAACCATATCGCTTTCCCATTCTGAGATCTTGCATTGGTCCCAATTAAGAGGAGAAACATGTTCACTGCAAGAAAGAGAATGCAACTGGAGTCACGAATCTAAGGAAAATGAGATGAAGCACTTACAGTGTGAATCACTAGTGTAAGAGTGACCAGGGTGAGAAGCTGAGGAAGGGTCGTCCCTGGAGAGAAGAAAGAGGGTAGGCAACAGGACAGAACCTTGAGGAACACTGCTGTTGACAGTGTAAAAAGAACACTGAAGGATACTGATGCTGACAGTGTAAGAGGATGAATTCGCAGCCACTATTGCAAGCCTAGAAAGAAAACTATGCATCAGAAAACGAAAAGAGAAGAAGAAAAAGGCCAAAGGAAGTGTGAATAATAAAGAACCACCACATCCCGTCAAGTGCTTCGAAAATGTCGAGAACAATGGCAAAGGATTCACCAAACTCCCTGACAAAGGAGGACTAGAAAGGAATCAAATACGAGAGATCACCAGTGGATCTTGTGCCGCGACAGCCGTTTTAGTGATCTTATTCAAGGGAATGAGATATTCTAAATGTTTAAGAAGAAAGAGAGTTAAGAAGTTTCAAAAACTTTGCAGACAGCGAGAGTGAAAGTGATGGGCCGATTATAAAAGGGGTTAGAAAGGTCTCCTTCCATGGGGGATGGGCTGCACGTGGGTTGCCAAGAGGACGAGACCAAAGTTTGGCATTCTAGACAGAGATGGAATTGAGAAGCAAGGAGCAGCGCTCGGTCAGAGGCCCACACCCATGGAACATGAAGAAGTATGACATCCAGACCATAAGCTATTGCCCTAAGTGGGTAGAAATACTGCATGTATAGTGGGAAGGTCCAGAGAGAGAGAGAGAGAGAGAGAGAGAGAGAGAGAGAGAGAGAGAGAGAGAGAGAGAGAGAGAGAGAGAGAGAGAGAATCATGTGCGTTCGTGTTATTTTGACGATCAGGAGTTCTATTTACGTTGCAACTTGTTCTAGATTATCAAGGAGACAAAGAGAAAGGCCCGAGACTCCACCAAGATCAATCAGAGTTTGAGCCAAGCCACTTTTCTTTTTCTTTTGCGAGTGTTCACAGGAATCCCTTCAAGGAAGGCCTCTCCACACAGATGCAAAGATAGCACGAAAAAAAACCCAGTTATAGATGGTAAAGAGACTTTGAACCATTTGGGAAACTCAAGATCCACGATGCGAGCGACATGTGCTTTTGTACTTGAGTAATCACGGACACAAGCCCTGAAGTGGTGATGATGATGATCATTACTGCCTGGAGCTGGATCACGAAGTGCCAGCTTTCGACAGCTGTGTTTCACGAAGAACATCAGGTTAGGAAGCAGACAGAGATGCTGTGTGACAGAAAGATGATTGGACTGTAGGTGTTGTACAAAAGGACACATAAATAGGTAGGTCTAGGAGCAGTGTCAGCAGAGGTGATGAGTGTCCCAGATACGCATGGAATGTCGATCAAGGGGGTCATGGGAAGCATTGATTTCAACCCACCTCAGCCAGTGATGCCATTCACACTTAACATCAGTGAAACATCATTTGGGTGCGCTTCCATTTCTGTTACACACACACACACACGCATATATATATATATATATATATATATGTATATATATATATATATATATATATATATATATATATATATATATATATATATATATATATATATATAAGCAATGCTTAAACCTTCAAGAAGTTCCCTATAACATCAACCTTCACATGAAATACTTTAGTCCTGTTGCAATCCCAGCACTTACAGATATTCTTCAACCACTCCTAGTAACTATAAAATCCGTACCATCTGCCAACGTAGCACGAATACTATGACCTCTCAACCCTAACTTCCCCCTTCCTCATAGAGCCCTATACCACTTTGTCTTCTGTATACAGGCTCTGAAAAACTGACCTACAATACAGAATAAAAAAATCCGAATCACACTTACACAACGTGATAAAAGACCCAACAACTCCACCACCACATTACACACAGACTTCAACATACCACAGCCCCGCGTACCGGACAATACCACCGGCAAGAGACGTCAACCAAAGATCTGATACTGTAACCCAACACATCCTCACACAAAGACGTCTGACACCTCCCTCCACAACTATGACAAAACGCGGTGGGCCAACTTCAGAGCTGGCTGTCGTGCCAGAGTTACTCACGACGGCTTCATCTCTGAAACTCTTTGAAATCTACAAAGGAGTCCCCCAAGGAGCAGTTCTTTCTCCAATCCTCTTCAATCTCTCCCTACACGACCTCCCATCACCTCCAGCAAACCACATTATGAAGGTCCTCTCTTAAGCAGAAGACTCCACAATAACATCATCCCGCTCTGCCACCACACTAGCAACGAATATGCAGACCATCATTACACAATTGGAACAACGGCTCACCCAAAACAGAATGTTTGCCTCTCCACAGGAGTCTTCCATCACTCTTTTAACCCCAGACTAACACGAAACCTGCTTAACCCCCATAATCACATTTCACGGATAATCACTCCCAGCGAACAAAACACCAACCATTTCAGGCATTACATACGATGCACACATGACCCACCAACACAAAAGCAACACACAAGCTTCATACCCTTGGAACTCTAAGTGGTACCATATTTGGAAAAAGAGAGAATCCCTCGGCATCCTCTAAAAACAAGTCATCCGCTCCATCCTAAACTATGCCTCACCAGCCTGCTCGTCCATCCTCTCAGAATAAAACATAATGAAGCAGTGAACCAGTCAAAACAGAGCACTCAGAGCAATCACCGGTTGCGTAGCAACTACGAACACTCATCTGTAGAATGAAACATAGATCCTCCCGGTACTGTACCACCTTAACATGCTCGGCGCTCAGTTCCTTACATCAATAGCCACCTTTCATCCAAACCACTCCATAACTATTCATCAATCCCTGAGTAAAGATAGATCTCTTACCCATGTTCCACATTTCAGCAACCCCTTCTCAGATTCCCCCTCCCTACACCCTCGACAAACATAACACAGATAAAACACACACACACTGCAAGACCCAACAAGCAAACTTCCTCCCAACTTAGTCTTAAATACGTACCACCCCACCAGACACACATCCATCTGAAACCACAATCCCCAGACACATACGAGCCACACTTTCTCCGTCTACGTTCTGGACATACCTCATCCCCAAGATATTACAGAGACCGTTACAACACATCCTGGGACCCATCATGTCCACGATACAACTACCACAGGGACGACACCAAGAGCTTACAGCTCACTCGGCCATAGAAACGCATCATTACACCATATGACCTATGGTACCGCCAGGTGGAAGTGGCCGGCTTCCTTAGCGCTGCGGGAGCAACATAGATGAGGATACCTGAGGCAGGATGTACACACACACACACACACACATACCTGCTTGCCTTTCCTGCCTAACAGATGTAGCATCTCCTTAGTTTCCAGGAAAAAAAAAACTCACATGGTTCCCCTAGTTCGTAATTTTTGAAAGTGCTTATGGTAGAATGGAAGACCCACAGTACCCGGTCCCCACCTCCTTGTCGCCTTCGGCTGTACGCAAACAGTAGATTGGTAGCGTACTTTACTCCATCCCTAGTAATTATATATATATATATATATATATATATATATATATATATATATATATATATATATATATATATATATATATATATTATATATATATACAAACAAATGGGAGCAAACATGGTTATCAGAATCATAACAGACACTCGAGTAACAAGAAAGATTAATATAGTAAGAAAACAGTAAATATAAAGTTGCTTAAAAGAAAAAAAAAATCTCTTTTAGCAAACCCAGCATATAAATATGTTTTCCCCGCGAAGTCAAACCTCTTCCTTCGCCCCCTAAGAAAAAAAAAAAAAAAATGTTATTCTCCTTCCTCCTCCTCATTTGCATATTGCTTTAACCACACGTCGGAAAGAATGAGTAAACTTTAGCCCGGGTGACTCGAGAGGAGTTGGAGAGGAAAGGGAGTGAATGACGTGTCATCTGCAAGATGCGACAGCCATATCCTGTGTGTCGGGCCCTCGTATACCACCCTCAGCCCCCGACAACCCACCCACCCGCCTCGCCTCGCCTCGCCTCGCCTCGCTAAGGGACAAATTACAAATCCTTTATACTTAATGAGTTTCCCCCCCCGTTTTTTATTTTTTTTTCCCCCGTTCGTTCTCAAGTCTCGGGGAAAGTTCGTTTAAATAATGCTTCCTGGGGATCAGAGATGGTGTTATTTAAAAGGAGAGAGAGAGAGAGAGAGAGAGAGAGAGAGAGAGAGAGAGAGAGAGAGAGAGAGAGAGAGAGAGAGAGAGAGAGAGAGAGGTTCATTACAGGTCTTTGGTGTCTTGTGAGGTAATGGCCAGAAGTGGTCGGGATTAGGATGGTTCCAGCAGGGGTAGGCATAGTGGAAGGGTAGGAAGGCTGGCTGGAGGGAGGCGAGGTGTGTCCTGGAGGTGATCTGTGTATGGAGATAGTTTAGGAGTTTTGGGTTCTACAGGGACACTGTTCCCACTGAGCTGGGAGACACCCGTCTGTCTCCCTGATCTGATTGACTCGCTCTTCCTCCCTCGCTCGCCAGCCCGACATAATGGCAAAGTCTCGGCGTATGTATTCTCTCTTTCTCTCCCCTCTCGTTCTCCCTCCATTCTTCCCACATACACACACACATTGGTCGATAAAGGAGTACCTGTTTAATGTGTAGGGGGGAAGGTGGGGTGTATGCGTAAAAGAATGAAGACAATGTAGATATACAAGGTTAGAAGACGGGACAACATAAGTGTAAAACTCCCCCCGTAGCATGCAAACAATATTGACAACTCAGCTATCGTGCAGCATCTGAGCAATATAGAAAGAAATGAGTGATGAAGAGCGAGAAAAGACACACAAAGGATTCTTAAACAAAACCTTGACGAGGAAAACATCATGGATACCATTAATGAGGATCGAAAACTGTTGAAAAACAATATCTGGAGTAGATTATCTGTTTTGGAGACTAATCATCACACGAAACTTCTCACATGTGAAGAGATCAATTGTAAGTTCCGATCATAAAAACAGCTAAAGATATGACACCCCATAACCACCACAGGATAGAGGGGAGACTACCTTGGAAAACAAATCCATTGTTAGACAAAATCTATCAACTTAGGCTCACAAAAACTGCACCAGTACAAGATGCATGAGCCATATGTAATACAAGTCTGAGAGAGGCCGCCTTCAGGCAACGGCTCTGTACACTCAGGGTATGAGCACCAACACAGAACTGATCATACGAGTTATTGACGAACTCCCTGAAAGAGGAGTCGGTGGCCAGGTAGTGGGAGGCGGCAAATGTCTTGCCCGTATGCTAAAAGGGTGACAGAAACAAACGGCGCTAAAGCAAGGGATTGGTACCACTGACAAGCGTGTTTTGTAAGTAAATATATTACTACGGAAGAAGTAGAAACTAACCATGTATTAGGCAGCAAGGCTCCAGAGGGAGGAGATCATGTTTACAAGATTTCTGAGCTTTTTTTTTTAAGTACAAAAATAAGGATGTATCCGAGATCCTCTCCCTAACATGCTCTAGGATGTAACCCAACCCTCACTACACCTTTAAATACCTCTCCCTAAAACGCTACAAAGACTTTCTCCTAACTCTCACTACACTGAGGACTTCTCCTAACTCTCACTAAACAGAGGACTTCACCCAACTCTCACTACACAGAGGACTTCTCCTAACTCTCACTACACAGAGGACTTCTCCTAACTCTCACTACACAGAGGACTTCTCCTAACTCTCACTAAACAGAGGACTTCTCCTAACTCTCACTAAACAGAGGACTTCACCCAACTCTCACTACACAGAGGACTTCTCCTAACTCTCACTACACAGAGGACTTCTCCTAACTCTCACTACACAGAGGACTTCTCCTAACTCTCACTACACAGAGGACTTCTCCTAACTCTCACTACACAGAGGACTTCTCCTAACTCTCACTACACAGAGGACTTCTCCTAACTCTCACTACACAGAGGACTTCTCCTAACTCTCACTACACAGAGGACTTCTCCTAACTCTCACTACACAGAGGACTTCTCCTAACTCTCACTACACAGAGGACTTCTCCTAACTCTCACTACACAGAGGACTTCTCCTAACTCTCACCCAACTGCACCAAGGAACACTCCCACCTCTCACTACTCCAAGAAACTCTCCTTAACATGCTCCGAGACCTCTCCCAGCTCTCACTACACCAAGGAACTCTCCCTAGCGTAACGTAAAACCTTCTCACACTCTCTCCAACCGCGGAAGGCCGCAAGGATAATGACTCTAGATGCCTTACCCTCGAAACAATGTACCATCCAACTCCCCACTCCCTCAGTTGACCTTCTAGCGCCATAACATAGTTTTCAGCCAGTTATTTTCACTATCCAAAGCAAAATTTTTCTTATTCCTACCATGGTACATTTACACTTTCCGTAAACTATATCAATTTACTCCACATATATAAGTTTCCACGCGTATTATATATATGATCAGCTCTCCATCGAAACTTTTCCACCAGCCGATCGTATTTCGTATCTAAATTTGCACTAAGGAATTCCTGAAAATTAAGTTGAATTTACTTTACAGTGTTAAAGCAAGTAAGCATTTGTGTGTAGATATTACGCTCACTTATACTTAAACGTTGAAATACATATGTTAACATGCAGGAGGGTGAAAGGCGTGCACGGGATACAGTGAAATGAAGCGATGTGGTATACAATGGGCAGTCAATGGGCTGAACCATGGCATAGAAACAGGCGCGGGAAACTACTTAAAGCTCTGTGGGGCCTGGTTGTGGACAGGAGACTGTAGCTTATGTGCATGACACATAACAGCTCGAGAGTGGATTCGAGCGAATGAGGCTTTTCTTCGTGTTCCTGGCGCTTCCACGCTAACGCGGGAGACGGCGAACAAGTTTGTAGAGAGGAAAGCATTTCAGCCTTTTTATTATATTCTTTTTTTCATAAGTAATGGACAGCATCGTTCACAAGGTCACTCACTTATATAGTCCAGGCTGGAGAGACGGTGGGTCAGGGTGGGCCACTCACCTATACAGTCCAGGCTGGAGAGACGGTGGGTCAGGGTGGGCCACTCATCTGTATAGTCCGGACTAAAGAGACAGTGGGTTGGGGTAGGCCACTCACCTGTATAGTCCTGGCTGGAGATACGGCGGTGGGTCGGGGTGGGCCACTCACCTGTATAGTCCGGGCTGGAGAGTGGGTTGGGGTGGGCCAGCTTGTGGGCCAGGGAGGAGTAGCCACCCATGGAGTTGTAGGTCATGTGGTAAGGCTCGGAGTACAGACCGTTCTTGTCCAGCTCGGCCGCGCCCTCCACGCCCATCTGGTGGCCAGGTCACACACCATCATCATCAGTTAACACACACACACACACATACGTGAACAAGGGTAATACCAATCGTCGATTATCATGATCAAAATGATCAATAATATCAACAACAATAAATAATAATAATAATGACAATATAATAACCTATCATTAGTATTAGTATCATAATTTATCATTATGAAAATTATTATCATCATCATCATTCTATTAATTATTATCATTATTATTATTATTATTATTATTATTATCATTATTATTATCATTATTATTATTATTATTATTATTATTATCATTATTATTATTATTATTGTTATTCACCTACGTGTACCTTTCAGTCTATCTATACATCTATATATCAGTCCTTTTCTAAATGTCTACCAGTGTACCGACCATTGCTGACTGTCTACCAGCCACGTAACCACATGTATGCAGGAAGCTCGTTATGTACCAGTCAGACCAGACCGAGCGAGCTTTCTAAATAATGTAATTCTAATTTACCAGCTGGGGATTACATACGAAAGTAATGTGGCCACTGTTATTACCCCCACACAATGTCTCGCTGGAATTTTTGCAAGAGTGAAGAGTTAACTTTATCCTACTCTAAGTAATGTTTCACACATTACAAGTACCTAAAAGTAGACTGTGTTAATATTCTCTATGATACATATATCTATGTGGCGTTGTAGTAAGAAATGAACTATCTATAGAGAGTAATTCTTTGTCTAATCTATCTATCTATCTATCTATCTATCTATCTATATATATATATATATATATATATATATATATATATATATATACAGGGAGATAAAATTCTATACATATCTATACATATAATCTGTCTGGGGGACTGTATAATATTAACAATCCTATAATTAAGGGGAAAATACTGAAAATGATAATGATAATGAATGAATATGAAAAATATAAATGATAAGAGTGATATCCTATGGTGACTAGAACTGCCATGGAATGTTAATTATCATGTTAGTGTGAATGTTAGGGTGAATGTAAAGGTCATTCTATGTTATTTATGTTAACTTTATTCCTTTATTGTGTGTTGAAATGTAAGAAAGTGAGAGAGTAAGTAACGTGTTTAAGATATGTGAACACAGCGTTGATGGGTAACGAAGCGGTGATACTTCGTTACTTAAGTAACTGATTATTGAATTCACTTGTATTTTTAAGTAATTTGAAGTAGTGCCACTTGTGCTTTCACTAAAATATTTCGAAACTGAACAACTTATATTTTCACTTCCGTGATACGACTTTCAACCACTTGTAGTTTTGATCAAGTATATATTCACGGAAAATATTCTACATATGCGTGTCGTAGAAGGCGACTAAAAGGGAAGGGATCGGGGGGCTGGAAATCCTCCCCTCTCGTTTTTTTTTTTTTTAATTTTCCAAAAGAAGGAACAGAGAAGAGGGCCAGGTGAGGATATTCCCTCAAAGGCCCAGTCCTCTGTTCTTAACGCTACCTCGCTATCGCGGGAAATGGCGAATAGTATGAAAAAAAAAAAAAAATATATATATATATATATATATATATATATATATATATATATATATATATATATATATATATATATTCTGGATGTCTTGTTACTTGCGGCGGAGAACGTCCCCCAAAAGTAAAGATATTTACTTGGGTAAAGTAAAGACAGGAAGGGAAAAGTAAAAGTAATTCTTCTTGTACTTAAAATGTAAATTCTTAAATAATGTTCAGTAGAGAAACGAATTACTGTTACCCACGTACTCACAGACCACCGCCACCACTACTGCATCATCTGCCAAAAGAGATGACTCACGAAGAACCGTAAGATCGGTCGCTTGAGATGACCTCGATATATACGATGGTCAGTCAGGTGGATGATCCTGACTTACGACAACACGTAAGATTCTGTTCCCATAACCTCCACTGTGCGACACCCGGTAAGATCCGTCGCTTCGTTGCGATAAACTCGATTTACGAAACCAGTAAGATCTGCTGCTTTACATTAACGTTGTCGAACAAGATTTAAGACATAAAATTATCTCCGACCACAAAAATAAAATCTGGATAAACTCTACAATAACGATAGTAATTAAGGTAGATAACAGACACCTCACCAAGTGTGCCCGACATTTTAAAACCAACCCACCAAGCACTTGCAGTGTTGTTAACTCGTACACACCGAAGCGTTGCAGTGTTCTAAATTCAGGACACAATGCCACTACACCCTTACAGTGTCCTGACCTTACGTTACAGACGTACCACCGACACTGTGTCGTTACAACACCCTTAATCCTACGTAATGCCCTGAGCTCACGACAAGCTACATTCCTTCAGTGTTCTCAATACTGAAAAAAAACACCATATTCCACGAGTGTTCTCAGGTAGAAAACATCTCAAAAAACCTCTGTAGTGTTGTGAACGAACAGCACCCTCAGCCTCTACAGTGCTCTGAGCTCACGACACACCAAATCCCCCTCAATACTATGGGTTTTAAGGCAAGTCAGATCCCTACATAAACACTGTGACACAGTATTACCCCAATGTTCTAAGGTTTCCTCACGACATATCCCCATAATACCAGCTCAAGACATTAAGCATATCGTGTGTGTGTGTGTGTGTGTGTGTGTGTGTGTGTGTGTGTGTGTTTTCCTCTGGAATATGAGAAAAAACAAAACACAAAAGAATCCACAACGTCTACTGCAGCACTTGACACTATACACAAAGACTCCTGAACCCGACCACTGAAGTCGACATACTCGCCTGAACACAGTGGGCAGTCGCCCATACGAACCCTGTTAACTCCCTGACCCCTGTACTACGCCAAAGCGATAACACAGAGGCGTCGCCGACGGTGTCGACCAAACGGATTACGACCCTTCCGGCCATGGTTCACACCACCGGAGGATAATGCTATACACTGTATCACAACGAGGGAGAAAATATGGAAATAATGAATATCTTTATCAAATACTTTTTTATTGGTTACTTTTATTTCCTTAATCATTATCAATAATCAGGACTTCTGGTACCTGTCAAAATATTTCATGTTATCCATATTTAATTTTTATTCTTTTTTTGTTTTCTCTGAAAATGTGAATATCTGTCTTCGTGTCTCAAAAGGCAGATGCAAGCTGGGTGTACGTACGTATACGACCCTCGAATTCATCATAGAATAAACGTCATGTAATCTCATCATTTCGTCCTTAATGGCATGAAGCCATTACGTGAAAATGGGGGGCTTAACCCCCTCCCGCTCCCTCCCTAACTACAACACTGGCACGATAAGAACACACTCCCCCCTTCACCTCGTCCCTCCCTTTAACTATGGTAATGTCCCCCTCCCTAGCAACGCTGTCCTTCACCCCGCTCCCTCCCTTTTATTGTGGTAATGTCCACTCCACCCCCTAGCAACCCTGTCCTTCACCCCCCCCTCTCCCTCCCTCTCTTTAAAGTAACGCCTCCCTCCTTTCCGACCAACGATGTCCTTAACTACCCCCCCCCCCCACATCGTGTTCCCTGTCCTCTTTTTTTTTTTTTGCTCCCTCCCTTTAAGCACGGTAATGGGCACTCTCTCTCTCTCTCTCTCTCTCTCTCTCTCTCTCTCTCTCTCTCTCTCTCTCTCTCTCTGCCAAACACGACATTATATCAGGACACGCGAACCTCAGGTCACCAGCAGTTCGAACTAACACGAACCTTAGTTCTCGACTGGTTCAATCCCACGCGAACCTCACCTTATCACTGGTTCGAACCTAGTCGAATCTCACCCCACCATTGGTCCGAACCTAATCGTACTGGTTTAAACCCACCTGAACCTCTGTTCAATAGTGGTTCGAACCAACTTGTAGCTCACCTCAAAGTTGGTTCACACCCACTCGAACACCACCTGACCACTGGTCCTAACCCACTCGAAGCTCAGTTCACCACTGCTTCGAACCCACTCAATCCAAAGTCTTGCAACGTGATAAAAACATCATTTTCAAATCTACTACCGTGTGAGTCAGAAACTAGCACGTACACATCGAGAGGGTGAAAGGTGGAAAAGGTAGAAACCATATAGACAGAAACCAACCCGGGAAAAGATAAAGACGGACACAAGCCACACAAATACAAACTACAATGATAAACGGTAAAAAAAAAAGGTATAAAAATAATGCTAGCAAAATGTGGAGACGGGTAGAAACCAGACTAAACCGAAGATGGGTAAAAGTGAAGACTGTTAAACTATCTATAGAGAAACCACGATGATTAAAGACGAAAGGTAGAGACCACACCAAGGTACATATCCAGAGGCCGAACGTGGATAAAGGCGGAAGCCATGTAGATGGAAAACGAGATGGATAAACCTAAATGGCGAAGATGTGTGTGTGTGTGTGTGTGTGTGTGTAAGTGTTAGAGTGTGTTTAGAATGGGATGGTGAGTTAACGCAGGTGAGAACTTTTGAACTTCATTCTTTTCCCTTTTTTGAATCAAGACTAAATGTTAGAAGAAAATACCGAAAAATATATCACCTGTGTTTATTCACCAGCCTAATCCACAGACAGACACACACACACAAACACGTAATGGCAATATGGTGATCATCAAGAAGAAACTATTTAGTTAGGGGGTAACAAGAGGACAAAAGGTGAAAACTGACAGAAACCGTATGGGTAGAAATCATGACGGTAGAAGGCGAGGATGAGAAGATAAAACGTCGGTAAAGACGAACATTTTGGTCAAAGATGACGATGGTTCGAAGGGATGTAGACAGAAACCAAGATGGTACAAGGTGATGGAACGTCCCATGAGCAACGTGGGTGTACGTAGGAGGAACAGGTAACAGGACACACCCAATGGACTATGTGGTCATGTGTTGTGGTGTCCTAAAACCAGAGCGGCTGAAACTGGATGACATAGCATAAAACACCTCCTCACCCACCCCTCCCTCCAGCTCAAATGATAGCAGGAAAAAAAAAATCAGAAAATAGTGGTATGTTGTGGTGGAGGGCGAGTGCATACTGCCACGGAAATTTAATAGGAAAGCGTGGACTGGAAAAAGTTCATTACCAGTTTGACAACATCTGTTCTGCGGCTGGGTTATGGAGGGGAAATGAAAATATGGTTATTGGTAAGCAGATTTTTTTTTTTTTCTTTTCCTCATGATAGATATCACTGAAGCACTTAGTCTAGCCTTGATCTGACATTCCATATCGTCCTGAAGACTTGCTACATCGGGAGGTACGTTACTGTAATGCTCCATCACTCTATATGTGATACGGGTTTCACCCACACTGCTATTGCATCTCCTTCGTTTTATCCTCATGCCATTAGGTATGGTCACTAAATCTCGGCAGAAAGTGAGGACATTTTCCTAAGTTACGTTGTTGAAATCAGTATTTTCCTGGAAATCTGCGTCCTGTCGTGAATTTTTCCTTATAGGGCTAATTTCTGAATGAAGGAATTAGCTTTGTTGCTCCTCTCTGGATTCGTCGAAGTTTCTCTACAACTTTGATCGGATGACCAAAGCTGAGCATCATATTATGAACGAGGTCTGACCAGGTCGTTATAAAACGTGAGTATCGTACCCTTTGTTGTCTGGTTTATAATTCTAGCTATGAAAGCTAACATCCTGTTGGCTTTATTGTACGCAGTAAGGCATTGTTTACCGTATTCAAGGTTATCAATGATAATCACCAGCAGGGTCTGCCCTTTTACGTCCAGTAATGGCTTACCAAGCACTTGTTACTCATAATCTATATTTTTGATACCAAAGTGTATTGCTCTGCGTTTCCCTGCGTTGAAATCCATCCGCCATGTTTGTATCACAGTCTCTATCCGCTCTCCAGACATCCTTCCGTCGAGTTAGCTCCTTCCTAATCACGACGTGTCGACAGCAAACCTCGAGGTTCTTCTGGTAAGTCCTACCTGCAAGACGCTGATGAAGGCGATGAAAACTGCGGGTCCCAAGAGGGAGTCTTGTGGAAACCAGAGACGTGAGACCTGATGCCAATTGGGTGCTCTCTCATTTAACAACACTTTTGCTCCTTTCAAAAAGCCAACTCGCTGCCTTATGCTATGATCTTTTAATTTCATCCAGCGATCATTCAAGTGATACATTATTACAGTATTTATGAAAGTCCAAACATTCAATTTTCCTAATGCACTTATTACCGGTGAAACTGGTTCCATACATGGGAATACGTAAGGACACGTAATATAACACTTGATGATCCGTAATGAGATTATCTGCAGACGCAAGTATGAAACAGGATTACAAAGCACATGGCACACCAACCTCCTTTCTTCCGACCCAACAACCGGCAGGAACAAAGATCTGAGAAGACACATCATCATGTAGTATGAGGTAATAATTATACCGCCAATGGAATTCTATAGGAAAGTGTCGATGGGAAAGTTCATTATCCTAAACAGAAACAGCTTCACAAGGTCTGGGCTCCGGAAAATGTAGAGGGTTCAGGGGTTTCTCGTAAGTCAGTTTACCGGTAGCAGCTGTTACTGAACCACTTGTCCAGTCTTGATGTGAGAGCATGGCTAGTGTCTGCATCTACTGCGTCTGGTGACAAGTTTATTTCAACGTTCTAGAACTCTACAAACTGATGGAAATGAAAACAAAACGGCTGCCCACCGTGCTCTTACATCTTCTTCCTCTGGTATTTCGAAAACATTTAAGTATCCTCGAAATCTCTACTTTATAAGAGAGGACACTTAAGGTTTCATAAAGCTTATTTCTAAGCGGGATTAATTCTGTTGCTCTTATTTGAATTCTTTTTTGTCTAACATATACGTTGAATGGAAAAGAAAAGAGTATTCCAAATGAATTCTGACCAAAGGCGTTATAAAGAGTACTGTATCCTTCATTATATGGTCTAAGGTCTCCCGTGGTGCAGCAGTGAGCGTTCCTGACTGTGACGCATTCACGGGCCGCCCAGGGCCGAGCGCATGGGTTTGAATCCTGGTTGCGGCAGTCGGTCCACAGTCAACCCAGCTGTTCATCCATCCCTAGGGGGTTGGTCGATAAAATGGGCATCTAGCTCAGGCTAGGGTATATATATATATATATATATATATATATATATATATATATATATATATATATATATAAAGGGATGATGGCCTTGACTGGGGCCTCAGCGACCCGTACCCTCTCAGCTAACAATAAAAATAAAAAAAAAGACTCTAGTTACGACCTCTACCATTCTGATGGCTTTACTGTATGCAGCCAGGTATTGTATTTTTTCTCTCGTATGTTGCAAATAGCAGAATTGGGTTCATAATTGGCAAAAATGAGTTTATACATTTCAACTAGCAAAATTGGGTTCATAAATCGGTTGTCATTGGCAAAACTGGATTCACAGACTCATTATAACTGGCCAAAAATTTGGATTCTTTTATGGCATGTAGTACTGGTAATCAGACTTAATGAGATGATTAATTTATAATTAAATGTTATATTATTAACCCATCGTTAACTTAAGACGGTGACACCATGGGTTACCTTAGAGTAGTGACCTTAAGGGTTACCTTAGGATGGTGACCTGAAGGGTTACCTTACTGACCTTAAGGATTACCTTAGAGTAGTGACCTTAAGGGTTACCTTATAGTAGTGACCTTAAGGATTACCTTAGAGTAGTGACCTTAAGGGTTACCTTAGAGCAGTGACTTTAAGGGTTACCTTAGAGTAGTGACCTTAAGGGTTACCTTATAGTAGTGACCTTAAGGATTACCTTAGAGTAGTGACCTTAAGGGTTACCTTAGAGCAGTGACTTTAAGGGTTACCTTAGAGTAGTGACCTTAAGGGTTACCTTATAGTAGTGACCTTAAGGATTACCTTAGAGTAGTGACCTTAAGGGTTACCTTAGAGCAGTGACTTTAAGGGTTACCTTAGAGTAGTGACCTTAAGGATTAACTTAAAGTTGTGACTTTAAGGATTACCTTAGGATGGTGACCTGAAGGGTTACCTTAGGATGGCGACCTCTGGGATTACCTTAAAATAGTGACCTTGAGGGTTACCTTAGGATGATGACCTTAAGGGTTACCTTAGGATGGTCAGCTCAAGGATTACCTTAGTTCTGGAACCTCAAGGTTAATTTTGGATAATGATATCAAGTTAAACTTGGGAATACATGGGAAGGATAGATAACAGGATAACTGATGGTATATAACAAGGCTATCTGCAATTGGTCGATAACGATGTTATCTGCATTATCATTCTAGATTGTGGTAGAAACAACTTACTAAAGTAAATGGAATTTCACCACCCACCTCTCCCTCCGGTTCAACGGTCAGGAGGAGGGAGAAAAGCTCAGCAGGAGGAAGAAAAGCTATGAAACACCATGTAATAGGAAGGAAATTTGTAGGAAAGTTCCAAACTAATTTTCAAAACGCTGCACTGAATATGGTCTCTGAAAAAGAAGTTGAATCATCTCTTCTTGGAACAGGACTATTTACTGATAACAAGACATCACTGAGGTATTTGTCGACCCTTGAGTCAAAGGTACTGATAGCTGTTGCATTTACTAGATATGGAATCAATTTACTGATAGCTGTTGCATTTACTAGATATGGAATCAATTTCCTCCATTCATCTACCACTCTACAGCTGAAAAAGATGTTTTGGCCACGTCAGTATTACATCTCCTTCCTTTAACCTTTATACCGTCGTCTCGTTGTATGTCTGTCCAAGGCGAAGAAATTTTCGTACGTTAAGTTCTCGAGGTTCTTCAGTACTGGGAAAGTTTATTGCAGATCTTCTCGGGGTTAGGTTAGGTTGCTCTTCTTTGAATTCGTTCATCTTCATCTCTGATCCAATTTGGTGACCGACACTAAATAGCGTATTCAAAGCGAGTTGTGACCAGGGCCTTAAGAGGAGTGAGTACTGTATCCTTTGCTGAACAGGTTATATATCTAGGTATGAATCTTTTTATAGTGTAGGTAATTAGGCGTTGTTCTGCTTATTTCAGGTAATCACCAATAACCAGCCCAAGGTCTTCTTCCAACTTCTAATAACAGTGCTGAACTTTTCGTATTCGTCATTAATCCTTTTACCGCCCATGCGCATGCATTACTCTGCATCAGTTAACGTTAATATCCATTCGAAAAGGCAGAGATCTGACCAATCCAGTCTTGATTGAAGCACTTCGACTGGTCTACAGGCAGTCTTCCTCTGACAGTGGCTATACTTCCCTCATTTCTTGTCATCAGCAAATGTCGCAATTCTACTGGTGAAACCCGCCCGACTCCACGTCCGTGGATGAGTTAGGGTGGCGACCTCAAAGGTTAAGTTGGGAAGGCGAGATCAATGGTTAACTCAGGACAGAGCAGAACTGCAGAGAATTCTCTCTCTCTCTCTCTCTCTCTCTCTCTCTCTCTCTCTCTCTCTCTCTCTCTCTCTCTCTCTCTCGTGGTAAGATGGAGGGAGACATTTTAATCCGATTTTCCACTCGTCACAAAATTCCGAAGGATGCACGCCCAATAATGCACTCCGCACACACGGTAGTTTCATCCTATATGCCCAGCCGTATACTTACTACGCCCGGTAGTACACTCAGTACGACATGTAGTACACTTAGTGTACCAAGAAGTACACTTAATACACGTCAAACGCTTGGTAGAGCACGTATTAACCCGGACTGTACAGTCTGTAAGTCCGGCAATTGCGTGTCGGACGCCAAGTGATGCACGTCGAATGCCCAGTCGCATACTTCGCAGGAATGGTAGAAAACTCCGTTCGGCCGGTAGTGCACATCTTAAGCATTTAATACGCCCGGTAATACAGTCCATACGACCCGGTAATGCGCTTCATTTAGCTCCGACAACGGCGTCGGGGCGAGTGAGAGGGATGGGTCAAGTTCAGGGTGGAAGGGAGGATAAATAGAGCCCAGTTAATGTTTTTGACGCATCTGTTGTATTTCTAGATATCAAGATACGCTTTTGTACGTCTTTGCCGTGCGTATTTAAGTTCCCTTGTGTTGTGTACTGGATGGAAATACATAGAGACAAGCTATCACTGGTCAGTCATAAACCCAGGGGCCATTAAATGGTTAGGAACTGAATCATAATTGGCAGAAACCCACGACAATTTTTGGCGTAACTGGCAGAAACCCTTCTCTCACACGAGAGAGAACACGAGTATCTTAATCTCTTAAGCAAGACGGTACCATCTTTGAACACGACGGTACGACCACTGAGCACCGCGGTACGATCCTTCAACACGACGGTACGACCACTGAGCACCGCGGTACGATCTTTGAACACGACGGTACGACCACTGAGCACCGCGGTACGATCCTTCAACACGACAGTACGACCACTGAGCACCGCGGTACGATCCTTCAACACGACGGTACGACTAGTGAGTACCGTGGTACAACCCTAGAGCACGACGGTACGGAGCTTGAGCACGCCAGTACAACTACTGAGCACGACGGTACGACCCTTGGCTCTGACGGCCTCTTGCCTATGACAAACACCGCAGGCCTTCATACTCAAGGGGGGTACCGTCGTGCTTAAGGGTCATTCCTCCGTGTTCGAGAGTCGCGACGTCGACCCCAAGGGTAATTAACGATACGACTACTTGGTTTTGAAAAGACTCTCGACTTCCTCTTTTTCCGAAGTCTTGGCTTACGTAAGTCGGTCAAAAACGTTTGAAGAAATAAAAAAAAAAAAAGGATAAAAGGTACGAATATGAGAACCTCATGGGAGAGAGAGAAAAAAGAAAGGGGAATCCTGTAGCAGCTTCGATGATCACTATAAATACACTCACACATACCAAGCGATTTCAGCAACAAAACGTTTCAATAATACCGTGTTGCTCTAAAAAAAAATAAATCTAGGACGAAATATACGCTAAATATATTTCTATATAACTTTCTTCCTAGATAGTAAATTACGGACCCTTCAGGTCACTACGTCAGTCAATTTTGCCATCGGAGGTAGAACAGCGATAACCAGTCGACTTTCTCCATTCGCATCTCCGCATCAATTCTAACTTGAATTCATTACTTTGCTGCACAAAGCTGTTTGTGGGAAGGGTCCTTCCTCTTGTCACAGGTGTAGTTGACAACACTCCGAGGATACAAGACATGAAGGAAGGGGGAGGAGATGAGGAGGAAGGCGTGGGAGATGAGGGGTAGTACATGGGAAGGTCAGACAACACATGTAATTACATGATAGTGCACTGGAAAGTCTGGTGACTGAAGACCTGATGGTCTATGACGAGGCTATCTGCTGGAAGGCAATGCATGGGAAAGCCAGATAACAAAAGACCCAATGGTCTATGATCAGGCTACCTGCTGGAGAAGAGTAATATGATCCTCAACACGTAATCTCTAAGAAAGCAAGCCTTACTGCAGCCCATCCCTAAGAAAGAAGACTTGAATAACCCTTCCAACTATCTCCACATTGGTCTAACTTCTGCCAACTCACGAAGCCGTTTTAAAAACTCTCCGTAAACCTCACTCTCTTGAACACTTTGAATTCCGATTTTTCCTGATCACCGATGGTTTTCGTGGTACAAGCTCAATTACTGGTGATCTCTCTCCTATGTGACCCACCTCTACGTCCTCTTGCCTCAGGGATTGTGGTGGAACTTCCGTCGTGACCTCCCGACTTCTCCTGAGCATTCAACAGGGTGTGGTAATACCTCTTTGCTTTCTAATCTTCCTTCCTTTGTCTGTTTTGCTTTCCTCCGTTTTCTAATGCATAGCTTCCTTTCTTGCTGACCCACCGCTGTAGTCGCTGATGGCGCGACTTTTCCCTCTTACCATGTCAACACTGGTGTCCCTCAGGGTTCTCTCCTAGCGCCTACAGTCTTTCTTCACTCCACGAATAATCTCCTGCCTTCAGCTCAGAACATCACTGACTTCTAAGTTGTTCCCAATTTAAGCATTTCAACTCCCTTTCCCTCCCTCCCTCTTATACTCGTACTCATTTTTTTTTTTTTTCGTAAAAAACGTATCTGCATGATGCAACATCATGAAATGTAGAAGATGTAACCGAGTGAAGCTCATCTATACTAAAACGGAGCTTCTACCTATATCTCTTTCCAAACGTCACTCACTCCCCTTCGTTCAATCCCAGAACACCACAATTCAACCCTGCACTAACATAAAACATTTTTGAGAATAACCATATCCTCCACTCTATCCTGGACTCCCCACATAATGAACATCACCAAGTCTGCTTCCCATAAACCCAGCGGTGTTATGCAAGTGTCGTAATTCCTTTCCTCGTGAGCAGTTATTTCATATCTACTGAACTTTCATTCCCTCTAATATGGAGCTCTGCTCGTATGTCTGAGGTGGCTCTTCGTCCCCCTCTCTATCAACCAGAGTGGAGTCAAAATACCTTCCGTCTCATCAGTTCTCTAGACATCACTTCTGTCTTACTATCCACTTCAGCCTGCTCTGATGCAGCCCTATCTCTATCTCTATTCAATAAGCATTATCTTGGCCACAGTTCTAGTGAGCTGTCTGCTATCCAAATTTGGACCCTTGGCACGCGTCTGGGTGTCGCTTCCTATAATTTTGGTGTGGAGATCGACTACACGAGGATGGACCGTTATGATCAGCCTTTCTCCCTTCCTACAGCCTTTCTACCTTGAAGTCAGGGCTACAAAAATCGGAGAAGCTTTTATTAATTCTTAAAGTTTTCTTCTTGGACTCTTGAATCTTTTTGATTGGGATCAATGTTGGTCACTAAAAAAGAAAAAAAAATAGACAGGATAATAAAGTTACACGCTTCTCCTCACACTCCAACATAAACAAGAGAGAAGACAATAGAGCAGAAGGCTCCTCTCTGCCCACCAGTCCCTCCGGCACATCATCAGCAGACAGGAAGATTGCAATGAAGGAACGCCACACAATGCAGGAAAAGTATACTGACAAGGAGATTCTGTAGGAAAGTATGAATGGAAAACATATTCTGATCTAATGTCGGCAACTATGACCTATGACCTGTAGGCAGACCAGCTATGACCCGTCAGTATCCTAACCGTGACCTGTCAGAACCTATGACCTGATACTTCACTAGCCGTGACCCTGACCTGTCAGAACCTATGACCTGATACTTCACCAGCCGTGACCCATCACCAATTATGACCTGTCACACTGGGGCTTACGAATGTTAGCCATGATGGTGTATGTGACGCCGTGCATTGTGACCCCCCACAACCGTGACGTTAATCGAGGGTCCGGGGTCTAAATGTGTTGTGTGTGACGCTGTCTTGTGACGGGCGGGTTCGCCGCTTGCCATATGACGTGTGGAGCAAGTATGACACTTTGATGACCATGTGACGTCAATCCCCATTGGCCGTAACAGAATGTGACGCTCAGGTCTTAAAGCATGAAGCATGCTGTGACGGCAGGAACACCACAGTGAGCGAAGCTGGGGCTGTAACACTCACGAGTGACGGGTAACATACATGATAGTTTTCTGGGCTGTGACGCTATGTGACGGGGACAAAGACTGCTGAAGCTGCTCACCTGTATACAAGCGTAACAAGGCAAATTGTGACGCAGGGTGTGATACTATCTGTGACGTTACTAATGATGGTGTTGGAATGCTGTAACGGAGGCGTGCAGCGAATTTACTTGTGACGTGTAACATGTGACTGGTGTGTGTGTGTGTGTGTGTGTGTGTGTGTGGAGCGGGGATACTGTAACACGCAACAGGTCTGTGACGCTCTCTGTGACGGGTGATAAGCTGTAACGCTGTAGTGAGTGACGCAATCGATTATGACTATCTTATTGATGCGTATCATGTATGGGCTACCTGCATGGGTCGTGACGCGTCGGGAGTGACGTATTATGTGACGAGTGCTGTGACGCTAACTGAGAAATGTATGAACCTGTGACACTCGCTGAGGAGTGTATGAGCTTGTGACGCAAAGTGTGACTGGCAAGTGGTCCTGTAACACAATCTGTGGCGGATGTGACGCTACCTGCGATGGGTGGATGTGCTCGTTACATTACCTTTCGAGAGTGTGACGCAATCTGTGACAGGTGTGTGTGTGTGTGTGTGTGTGTGTGTGTGTGTGTGTGTGTGTGTGTGTGACACTACCAGCGGCAGATGTACCCGTGAGTGCGTGTGCGTGGCGCTACCTGTGACGGGGGTGTGTGACGCTACCTGTGACGGGAAAGTGTGACGCTACCTGTGACGGGTGTGTGTGTGTGACGCTACCTATGACGGGAATGTGTGTGACGCTACCTATGACGGGGGTGTGTGTGACGCTACCTGTGACGAGGGTGTGTGTGACGCTACTTGTGACGAGGGTGTGTGTGTGACGCTACCTATGACGAGGGTGTGTGACGCTACCTATGACGAGGGTGTGTGTGACGCTACCTGTGACGGGGATGTGTGTGACGCTACCTGTGACGGGTGTGTGTGTGACGCTACCTATGACGGGTGTGTATGTGACGCTACCTATGACGGGGATGTGTGTGACGCTACCTGTGACGGGAAAGTGTGACGCTACCTGTGACGAGGGTGTGTGTGACGCTACCTGTGACGGGTGTATGGGCAGGGTGGTGTTGAGCCGATAGCCGTTGGTCCTGTGTGTGCCCAGACGAGGGGATGAGCACAGCGACGAGGGCCGGAGCACCGCCGGAGCTGTCAGGAACTTCTGCACCTCCTGCAGGAGACCAGAGACCCTGGGTGGTGGCTGACGCTGGGCTGGCCGGCTCGGATGAGATCTCTCCCCTACCCCTGTGGGGCTGGGGGAGCTGGGGGCCTGGGGCTGGGAGAGTTATACACCCCTGTGGGTGGGTTGGGTTCTAGAGGGGCCTCTGTTTGACGTCGCGTCTCCGCCCCGTGGGAGGGAGATGGGCCGAGATCCGTCACAACCCCGTGGGGGATGAGGCTGTTGGTCCCCCGTCGCAACCCACGGGGGATTTTTCTTTTTTTTTTTTGAGACTGCACCCCGTCATACCCCGTGGGACTGGTTGGCTGGCTGGGATATGCCTCACCCTGTGGGGACAGACTGCTTCCCCGTGGAGACTGGGATGTGGAGGGAGGAGGAAGAGGAGGAACCCTACGCCCCATGGGGCCCAAAAATCCCTGTCTGCCCCCGTCCCAACCAACGGGGGCCGAGGTTGAGAGGTGCCACGCCCCACGGGGCACAACTGCTCCTCGTCCCAAACCCCTGATAGTGGACGAGTGCGAGTGTCGCACCCCCAGGATGAACGGGGGGGGGGGAATGACAAGCCCCCAGCCCCTCTCATCATGTCCCCCCCATTCCACCCCAGAAGTCTGGTAGGAATGGGAGGGGGGACGAAAGACCACCACCCATGATTCGACACGTCTACAAATGGGGAGGGAGGAGGGTAGAAGGAGGAGGAGGCGGCAAGCAAATCAAAAAATATGAGTAAAATCTTTTTGGTCAACTCTACGTGCAATGATGATAATAATAATAACTTGCGTGACAAAAGAAAAAAAGAAAACAAAAACACTATAGGGAAAAAAATAGGGGTGAGGGAATGGGGGAATGGGGGAATGGGGGGTGAGTGTAAGTAAGGCAGGTTCCCATACTTTATGCAGAGCACACATGGTGAAGTTGACAAGAAATTTACATGTGAAAGGTGAGATCTAGCGGAAAGGGGTGGGTGGGTGAGGAGAGGAGGCAGGCAAGCCCTCACCCCTTTCTTTTTCAACTACCACGCGGGGGTGTAGGGAGGGGAGACGAGGAGGGGGAGGAGGGGGTGGAAGAAGTGCAAAAAGGGGGAAAAAAGAAAAATTTTTTTGTCTCCCTCGGCAGCCATGCTCAAGATGACTACTACATACTCGATTATAAAGAAAAGAAAAAAGAGCTTTTCGCTTTTATTCAAACTCCTTGTTGAGGTGGGCATGTGACCCGGAGGTGAGGTAGTGTGGTGCTACCACAATGTGGTGGTGGTGTCATGAACCACAAGTGCGCTTACCAGGGACCTGAAGGTGCGAGAAAAATATTTACGAAAAAAGCGAGCGTGATGGTGCGTGATGGTGCCAGAGGAGGTCAAGGGGTCATGGCTGGGGGAGAGGTACAGAGGTCATGGTGGAGGGCCAAAAGTCATGATGGGGAGCAGGTGTCATGGTGGAGGTACAGAGGTCATGGTGGGGAGCAGGTGTCATGGTGGAGGTACAGAGGTCATGGTGGAGGGCAGGTGTCATGGTGGAGGTACAGAGGTCATGGTGGAGGGCAGGTGTTATGGTGGATGTACAGAGGTCATGGTGGGAAGCAGGTGTCATGGTGGAGGTACAGAGGTCATGGTGGGGAGCAGGTGTCATGGTGGAGGTACAGAGGTCATGGTGGGGAGCAGGTGTCATGGTGGAGGTACAGAGGTCATGGTGGGAAGCAGGTGTCATGGTGGAGGTACAGAGGTCATGGTGGGAAGCAGGTGTCATGGTGGAGGTACAGAGGTCATGGTGGGGAGCAGGTGTCATGGTGGAGGTACAGAGGTCATGGTGGGAAGCAGGTGTCGTGGTGGAGGTACAGAGGTCATGATGGGGAGCAGGTGTCGTGGTGGAGGTACAGAGGTCATGGTGGGGAGCAGGTGTCATGGTGGAGGTACAGAGGTCATGGTGGGAAGCAGGTGTCATGGTGGAGGTACAGAGGTCATGGTGGGAAGCAGGTGTCATGGTGGAGGTACAGAGGTCATGGTGGGGAGCAGGTGTCATGGTGGAGGTACAGAGGTCATGGTGGGAAGCAGGTGTCGTGGTGGAGGTACAGAGGTCATGATGGGGAGCAGGTGTCGTGGTGGAGGTACAGAGGTCATGGTGGGGAGCAGGTGTCGTGGTGGAGGGATAAAGGTCATGGTGGGGAGGGAGGGGCGGAGAGGTCAGGACGGAGATGAATTATGCCATAAGGGACACAGGTCATGATAAGGAGAAAGGGATCATAGTGAGATGATGGTGGTCATGGTAGACAGATAACGGTATGGGAGGGGATAAGGACATGATGAATTATGGGATGGAAGGCAGTAAGGTCATGGTAAGGCAGTAAGGTCACTGTGAGTTATGGGATGGGAGGTAGAAAGGTCATGGCAGATCATGGGATGGAAGGTTGTAAGGTCACGGTAGAATATGGGATGAAGGACGGAAATGTCTCGAAGGAAGGGGCCAGTCATGGAAGAGGAATACAGGTGTTCCCGGTCATGGAAGAGGAATACAGGTGTTCCTGGTCATGGAAGAGGAATACAGATGTTCCTGGTCATGGAAGAGGAGGAAGGAAAGGCGTCTTGCTGGGATGTGGGAAGGTGGAGGGAGCGTGATGGTTCATGATGAGACGGGACGATGAAGGAGTCATCAGATCTGGCCTCTACCTCGTCCAAAGTTCCAAGTTTTTGAGCAAGTTCTAAGTTCTAGCCCTCGCGTCCGTCGAAAAAAACTTTCAGCTCTTGAATCGGTCTAAAGTTTCGATCCTTGAATGCGTGCAAAGTTTCAACCCCTGAGTCCATCTAAAGTTCCATCCCTTAAGTTCTATGTCCGTATAAAGTTCCATCACTCGACTCCGCCTAAAGTTCCATCCAATATTCGATCGTCTTAAGTTCCAAGACTTGATTCAGTCCACAGCTCCATCACTTGGGTTCATCTAAAGTTCCAACGCTCCACTCCATCTAAAGTTCAAGCCCTTAAGTCCGTCTAAAGCTTCAGTCCTCGAGTCTTTCTAAAGTTTCAAGTCCCGAGTCCTCATATAAAAGTTCCAAGCCTTGAATGCGTTCAAAGTTCCAACCCAACCCAACCGTCTAGAGTTCCAAGCAATGAGTAAGTTCAAACACCCAAAGATCGGAAGGTGGCAGAGTGTAGTGGGGATGAAAATGGGTGGAAAAAAATGGCGGGGAAAAAATTGGCGGGGGGGGGGGGGTCGGAAGTAAATAAAACCAGTGAAAATGGGGAGTTGGCCAGGCATGCGACGTGAGGGTAATGGGGAACATATCGCCACTTAATTTCTTTTTGAGAGTTAAACGAGAGAGAGAGAGAGAGAGAGAGAGAGAGAGAGAGAGAGAGAGAGAGAGAGAGAGAGAGAGAGAGAGAGAGGAACTCTTGAAATACAGAGAGCTGATTGGTAAGATCAGATCAGTAAATAACTGGAGACGACTGGATGAAGAGAGAGATGAAGGGGGGGGAATAAAGACATGGGAAGGAAGTGGGGAGATAAAGAAGAGATGGAGAGAGAGAGAGAGAGAGAGAGAGAGAGAGAGAGAGAGAGAGAGAGAGAGAGAGAGAGAGAGAGAGAGAGACGATTTTTTTTTGGAGTGAAGAGTGACGGAAAGGGATGGTGAGTGGAGGGGTGGGTAGTGATGGTGAGAGGAAGGAAGAAGTAGAATGGTGAAAGAAAGGAAAGGACATCGAGGGGAGGAGAAAGGGAGAGAGAGAGAGAGAGAGAGGAGGGATTGTGAGACGAGGGGAAGGGATAGTGAGAGGATGGGAGGGATGATGCGAAGGGGTGGGAAAAAAGATGGTGAGAGAAAGAAAGGAAGGGTGAGAGGTGGGAGGGGATAGTGGAAAGGTGGGAAGGGGTCGTGAGAAGGGGAAAGGAATGGTGAAAGAAGAAAGAATGGTGAGAGGAGGGAAAGGGATGGTGATGAGAGAACCAGTCCTCGCCAGTCCCCATTCCAGTCCCAGTCGACAGACTCAGTCCCTAAGAGAGGTCCCACTCCACACATCAGTCCCTAACAGACCCCCAGCCAGCAGACCAGTGTGTTTACCCACAATCCCCTCCTCCCCACTCCTGTCAAAGCATTATTCTTGCATCTCCTAAAACTGACTGATTTCTGTCCCACAAAATAAAAGAAAAAAAGATATATATATATATATATATATATATATATATATATATATATATATATATATATATATTATCCCTGGGGATAGGGGAGAAAGAATACTTCCCACGTATTCCCTGCGTGTCGTAGAAGGCGACTAAAAGGGAAGGGAGCGGGGGGCTGGAAATCCTCCCCTCTCTCTTTTTTTTTTTTTAATTTTCCAAAAGAAGGAACAGAGAATTGGGCCAGGTGAGGGTATTCCATCAAAGGCCCAGTCCTCTGTTCTTAACGCTACCTCGCTAATGCGGGAAATGGCGAATCGTTTGAAAGAAAGAAAGAAAATATATATATATATTTATATATATAATGTAGAAAATTTCGAAGTGAAAAGAAAATCGAAGCTGAATCAAAGATGATTTTTGAAAAACACCAATTCCTCCCCCCCCACCCCACCTCCTCCCCTAACCCCCTCCCACCCATCTCCTTTCCCTTAAATCGGCGTAAGGGTTATTTTAAGGTCCAGACTAACGCCCTGGTCATCAGTCCTGGCCAATTTAGGGTCTACTCCGTCTAAGGCAGACAGCGGCTTAAAATTCTAAAATTGGTTCGCGATGAGAATACATTTCTTTAAGAAGCCATTCGATAAAAAACAAAAATCTGGGTCAGTAAAGTGCATAACACGCAACTGTAGAGGGATGGTTCACTAGATCGAAAACACGAGGAAAGAGAATAGAAATATCGGATCTAAGAGCAAACATCATTTTATATTTGTCATCTACTCTTGAATATTACTATGGTTCGTATGCACAAGATTTCGACCTAAAATTCATTAATAAAAACTATCGAAATTTTCTTTACACACACGTAATGAAAAAATGAGTTACACTTAGTATTATTAATATGTAATATCATATATACAATGATTATCATTTATAATGTATAAATTCGCCTGATACACTGATTTAATCGATCTAGGATCAAATTATCTTAAACCCTTGATAAACTTGATTATATATATATATATATATATATATATATATATATATATATATATATATATATATATATATATACACAACCAATCAGCCACGGAGATGGAACGGATCCCTTCCCAATCCTTCAAAACACCATTACAGAGGTTTTCCCCTTCAGTCGTACTCCTTCGAGTGGCTCTCAATTCTCCTTTACATAGAAGTTTTGAACCACTTAATACTCAACACTACGAAATGGTTAATATATTTATATAGAAGAGAAAAGAGGTGTGCAGTGATGGTTTCGAACACTAGATACAAGACGTAATTCAAAGCAGCATCAAATGTCAAGGACTTTTTATAAATCAGAGTGCATGATGATTATGTACAGACATACATATCCGTATGTACATACAGGATGATGGGGTTATAGAGCAAATAGTGCAATATGTATAGAAAGGCGGAATGTATACATAGGCGGGGGGGGGGTTTGAAGAGCATATTCTACCATAGGTTCCTTTTTGTTAATACTACAGAAGTCAAGATAAATAGTATATATATGTACATAATATATATATATATATATATATATATATATATATATATATATATATATATATATATATATATGAAAAATGGCCATGCGTTCAGTCGATTTTGCTTTTTAATGAATCAAGACACGGGAAGGTCAAATGGAATGCAAAAAAAAAGAGGTCAAGATGTTCACTTCTAGAGAGATGAGTTAAATGGCAAACCATGCAAACGTTCTCCTTAAATCTAACCTTAAACTTGAACCTTAAAATCTACCGAATATCATCATATTTAAAGGTACTCTAGAAAACATATTAATGGTTAATTAGTATGGCTAATTGACTCTATTAGCAGGGCGGTACGACCCTGACTACGGCGGCACGACCCTAAGGCACGACAGCACGACACGCTACGCACGAAGTACGACCATTAAGGGATCAGGTTACAGGTCCCCGTCGTACCCAAGGGTCGTAGGGGTCGTGCTCGAGGTCGTACCGTCGTGCTCAAGGGTCGTACCATCGTGCTCCAGGGGTTAGGCCTATATTATATAAACACTTATAAGTATTCAAAAGATGAAAATATAAAACACTGAACGAGAGAGAGAGAGAGAGAGAGAGAGAGAGAGAGAGAGAGAGAGAGAGAGAGAGAGAGAGAGAGAGAGAGAGAGAGAGAGAGAACGTTGGAAAATGTCGTAACCTCAGGGACAGTTCCAGTGGCTCGTTAATCCCACTGAAGAGAGCAAAAAGATAGATTCCTTAAAGCACACACACACACACACACACACACAGGTCGTGCCACTAGTGCCAATATCTGTGGGCCACAACGGACAGACACGGGGGTCACGGAGCAAGATGAATGGCCCTCACATTTATCAGGAGCAAGACCCGGTCAACGGCTGGGCCCAACGTTATAGGAGAGATTTTAGTAAAACAACGTAAACAATAATAATAATAATAATAATAATAATAGTAATAATAATAATAATAATAATAATAATAATAATAATAGTAAAAATAATAATAATAATAATAATAATAATAATAATAATAATAATAATAATAATAATAATAATATTATTCTTATTCTTATTATTATCATCATTATCATTATTATCATATTATTATTATTACTATGTGAGCGAAATAGGCATTTTTTTTACTCGGATCTTAGCGCTCGCTCGCTAACGCGGTAAACAGTGAACAAATATGGAATAACAACAATAATAATAATAATGATAATAACAATAATAGTAGTAATAATAAAAATATAATAATAATAATAATAATAATAATAATAATAATAATCGTGAGTGCATCTTTCTCTGCTCTCTTTCTATTCCTCTTCCTTTCTCTCTTACTTTCTTACTCTCTCATTCCTCCATCTTTACGTGGTCCTCGCTCCTTCGTCTCGAGGATTCTAAGGTTACCACCCGTCTGTCTCACAAATAGGTAATACTCACATAGGAGTAATATTCACTATTCCTCCTCACTGTATCAACCATTCAAATGTCACAAGTTTTATATACACGTAATCAAACCTTCCCCACAAGCCTTGGGGGCAAAAATCATACCCTGCTAGTCGCCATAGCAAGCTCCTGTAGAACTATTTATTTAAAAGCATTACTCGATGATTTGCATGGGAACAGAAAACGTAGTGACAGTCTCTACTTTAACGGGGTAACTCAAGGAATCCGAGATGCTGTCACTTTCGACATACAAGTATACCATATTAGGTATACTTTCATACCCAAATGTGGTCATTCATTGAGCATATTCCAAGTCTTTTACTCATCTTGAGCGATGGTATGAGTTTAGAATTACTCACGAGCTATATATATATATATATATATATATATATATATATATATATATATATATATATATATATATATATATATATATTATTTATTATTATTATTATTATTATTATTATTATTATTATTATTATTATTATATATATATGTGTGTGTGTGTGTGTATATGTATATATATATGTATATTATCCCTGGGGATAGGGGTGAAAGAATACTTCCCACGTATTCCTCGCGTGTCGTAGAAAGCGACTAGAGGGGACGGGAGCGGGGGGCCGGAAATCCTCCCCTCCTTGTATTAACTTTCTAAAATGGGAAACAGAAGAAGGAGTCACGCGGGGAGTGATCATCCTCCTCGAAGGCTCAGAGTGGGGTGCCTAAATGTGTGTGGATGTAACCAAGATGTGAAAAAAGGAGAGATAGGTAGTATGTTTGAGGAAAGGAACCTGGATGTTTTGGCTCTGAGTGAAACGAAGCTCAAGGGTAAAGGGGAAGAGTGGTTTGGAAATGTCTGGGGAGTGAAGTCAGGGGTTAGTGAGAGGACAAGAGCAAGGGAAGGAGTAGCAATACTCCTGAAACAGGAGTTGTGGGAGTATGTGATAGAATGTAAGAAAGTAAATTCTCGATTAATATGGGTAAAATTGAAAGTTGATGGAGAGAGGTGGGTGATTATTGGTGCATATGCACCTGGGCATGAGAAGAAAGATCATGAGAGGCAAGTGTTTTGGGAGCAGCTAAATGAGTGTGTTAGCGGTTTTGATGCACGAGACCGGGTTATAGTGATGGGTGATTTGAATGCAAAGGTGAGTAATGTGGCAGTTGAGGGAATAATTGGTATGCATGGGGTGTTCAGTGTTGTAAATGGAAATGGTGAAGAGCTTGTAGATTTATGTGCTGAAAAAGGACTGATGATTGGGAATACCTGGTTTAAAAAGCGAGATATACATAAGTATACTTATGTAAGTAGGAGAGATGGCCAGAGAGCGTTATTGGATTACGTGTTAATTGACAGGCGTGCGAAAGAGAGACTTTTGGATGTTAATGTGCTGAGAGGTGCAACTGGAGGGATGTCTGATCATTATCTTGTGGAGGCTAAGGTGAAGATTAGTATGGGTTTTCAGAAAAGAGGAGTGAATGTTGGGGTGAAGAAGGTGGTGAGAGTAAGTGAGCTTGGGAAGGAGACCTGTGTGGGGAAGTACCAGGAGAGACTGTGTACAGAATGGAAAAAGGTGAGAACAATGGAAGTAAGGGGAGTCGGGGAGGAATGGGATGTATTTAGGGAATCAGTGATGGATTGCGCAAAAGATGCTTGTGGCATGAGAAGAGTGGGAGGTGGGCTGTTTAGAAAGGGTAGTGTGTGGTGGGATGAAGAAGTAAGAGTATTAGTGAAAGAGAAGAGAGAGGCATTTGGACGATTTTTGCAGGGAAAAAATGCAATTGAGTGGGAGAAGTATAAAAGAAAGAGACAGGAGGTCAAGAGAAAGGTGCAAGAGGTGAAAAAAAGGGCAAATGAGAGTTGGGGTGAGAGACTATCAGTAAATTTTAGGGAGAATAAAAAGATGTTCTGGAAGGAGGTAAATAGGGTGCGTAAGACAAGGGAGCAAATGGGAACTTCAGTGAAGGGCGTAAATGGGGAGGTGATAACAAGTAGCGGTGATGTGAGAAGGAGATGGAATGAGTATTTTGAAGGTTTGTTGAATGTGTCTGATGACAGAGTGGCAGATATAGGGTGTTTTGGTCGAGGTGGTGTGCAAAGTGAGAGGGTTAGGGAAAATGATTTGGTAAACAGAGAAGAGGTAGTAAAAGCTTTGCGGAAGATGAAAGCCGGCAAGGCAGCAGGTTTGGATGGTATTGCAGTGGAATTTATTAAGAAAGGGGGTGACTGTATTGTTGACTGGTTGGTAAGGTTATTTAATGTATGTATGACTCATGGTGAGGTGCCTGAGGATTGGCGGAATGCGTGCATAGTGCCATTGTACAAAGGCAAAGGGGATAAGAGTGAGTGCTCAAATTACAGAGGTATAAGTTTGTTGAGTATTCCTGGTAAATTATATGGGAGGGTATTGATTGAGAGGGTGAAGGCATGTACAGAGCATCAGATTGGGGAAGAGCAGTGCGGTTTCAGAAGTGGTAGAGGATGTGTGGATCAGGTGTTTGCTTTGAAGAATGTATGTGAGAAATACTTAGAAAAGCAAAGGGATTTGTATGTAGCATTTATGGATCTGGAGAAGGCATATGATAGAGTTGATAGAGATGCTCTGTGGAAGGTATTAAGAATATATGGTGTGGGAGACAAGTTGTTAGAAGCAGTGAAAAGTTTTTATCGAGGATGTAAGGCATGTGTACGTGTAGGAAGAGAGGAAAGTGATTGGTTCTCAGTGAATGTAGGTTTGCGGCAGGGGTGTGTGATGTCTCCATGGTTGTTTAATTTGTTTATGGATGGGGTTGTAAAGGAGGTAAATGCAAGAGTCCTGGAAAGAGGGGCAAGTATGAAGTCTGTTGGGGATGAGAGAGCTTGGGAAGTGAGTCAATTGTTGTTCGCTGATGATACAGCGCTGGTGGCTGATTCATGTGAGAAACTGCAGAAGCTGGTGACTGAGTTTGGTAAAGTGTGTGGAAGAAGAAAGTTGAGAGTAAATGTGAATAAGAGCAAGGTTATTAGGTACAGTAGGGGTGAGGGTCAAGTCAATTGGGAGGTGAGTTTGAATGGAGAAAAACTGGAGGAAGTGAAGTGTTTTAGATATCTGGGAGTGGATCTGTCAGCGGATGGAACCATGGAAGCGGAAGTGGATCATAGGGTGGGGGAGGGGGCGAAAATTTTGGGAGCCTTGAAAAATGTGTGGAAGTCGAGAACATTATCTCGGAAAGCAAAAATGGGTATGTTTGAGGGAATAGTGGTACCAACAATGCTGTATGGTTGCGAGGCGTGGGCTATGGATAGAGATGTGCGCAGGAGGATGGATGTGCTGGAAATGAGATGTTTGAGGACAATGTGTGGTGTGAGGTGGTTTGAGCGAGTAAGTAACGTAAGGGTAAGAGAGATGTGTGGAAATAAAAAGAGCGTGGTTGAGAGAGCAGAAGAGGGTGTTTTGAAATGGTTTGGGCACATGGAGAGAATGAGTGAGGAGAGATTGACCAAGAGGATATATGTGTCGGAGGTGGAGGGAACGAGGAGAAGAGGGAGACCAAATTGGAGGTGGAAAGATGGAGTGAAAAAGATTTTGTGTGATCGGGGCCTGAACATGCAGGAGGGTGAAAGGAGGGCAAGAAATAGAGTGAATTGGAGTCATGTGGTATACAGGGGTTGACGTGCTGTCAGTGGATTGAAGCAAGGCATGTGAAGCGTCTGGGGTAAACCATGGAAAGCTGTGTAGGTATGTATATTTGCGTGTGTGGACGTGTGTATGTACATGTGTATGGGGGGGGGGGGGCCATTTCTTTCGTCTGTTTCCTTGCGCTACCTCGCAAACGCGGGAGACAGCGACAAAGTATAAAAAAAAAAAAAAAAAAAAAAATATATATATATATATCCACACACACACACACACACACATCATCATACAGGAATCAACATAGAATACGGAAGATGTGATACCCAAAACCCTTAATACCCCCTTCCCCCTTCTTTTGCCCCTTCCCCTGCCACCCTTTCCCTCCTCACAACCCTTTGGCTCACCTTGAGGTTGACGATGTCGCGCTTCTCGCCGTACGGCCCCGTGAAGATGTCGTGGCTGATGGCGCCCGCCTTCTGCCGCCGCGATCGCCACACGATGAGCAGGATGGCCGACACCAGCAGGATGATGACGGCCACCAAAACCCCGATCACCAGCGCCACGTACTCCTGCCCGCGCGGCTCCTCCGACACGTCCGTCACCACTAGAGGGAAGAATAGGCAGGCATGCAACTATTAATAGGGTGTAATAGGGAGGGGGGAGGGGAGGTATTGTTAATAGGATTTAATAGGGAGGAGAAGCATGCTTAATAGGTTGTAATGGGTACGGAAGGTACTGATAAGTTGTAATAGGGAGTGGACGTATTGTAAATAGGGTGTAATAGGGATGGGAGGTATTGTTAATGGCTTGTAATAGGGAGGGGAAGCATGTTTAATAGGTTGTAATGGGTATGGAAGGTACTGATAAGTTGTAATAGGGAGTGGAGGTATTGTAAATAGGGTGTAATAGGGATGGGAGGTATTGTTAATGGGTTGTAATAGGGAGGGGAAGCATGTTTAATAGGTTGTAATGGGTATGGAAGGTACTGATAAGTTGTAATAGGGAGTGGAGGTATTGTAAATAGGGTGTAATAGGGAGGGGAGGTATTGTTAATGGGATGTAATAGGGAGGGGAAGCATGTTTAATAGGTTGTAATGGGTATGGAAGGTACTGATAAGTTGTAATAGGGAGTGGACGTATTGTAAATAGGGTGTAATAAGGAGGGGAGGTATTGTTAATAGGATTTAATAGGGAGGGGAAGCATGCTTAATAGGTTGTAATGGGTACGGAAGGTACTGATAAGTTGTAATAGGGAGTGGACGTATTGTAAATAGGGTGTAATAGGGATGGGAGGTATTGTTAATGGGATGTAATAGGGAGGGGAAGCATGTTTAATAGGTTGTAATGGGTACGGAAGGTACTGATAAGTTGTAATAGGGAGTGGAGGTATTGTAAATAGGGTGTAATAGGGATGGGAGGTATTGTTAATGGGATGTAATAGGGAGGGGAAGCATGTTTAATAGGTTGTAATGGGTATGGAAGGTACTGATAAGTTGTAATAGGGAGTGGAGGTATTGCAAATAGGGTGTAATAGGGAGAGAAAGTATTGGGAATAAGGTGTAATAGGTATGGAAGTTATTTTCAATAGGGTTAAGAGGCATGAGAGGTATTGTTAATAAGGTGTAATAGGAATAGGTGTCGATAATTGGGTTTAATAAGGCAAGGACGCATTCCAAACAGGGAAGCACGGGGCTGGTAAGAGGGGGCAACAGGGAAGGGAAGTACTGTTAACAGGGCGTTAAGAGTAAGGGAGTTACCGTTAACAGGCAGTAATAGGGAGGGAGGGGACTGCCAACATGGTATATCAGGGAAGGGAGGGATGGCTAACAGGGTGTATTAGGGAGAGGATATATTCTTAACAGGGAGGGAAGGGGCTGACAACAGGTAACAACAGGGAGAAGAAATACTGTTCATAAGAAGGGAGACATTATCAACAGGGCGTAACAGGGGATGGAGGGATGGTTAATAGGATATAATGGGTGATGGACGGTGCTTGTAAAATGGGATCATGGGGGGCATATGGGTCATGAACAAATTCAGCCATGACTCACGCTGCATTGATTGGATTAATAATACAGCAGTCTAATGGATCACTCTGGTCATTAGCGGGAAATGATCATCAACACAATTGGTCACTTAGCGCAGTGTAACCCCTCGAGCTCAACCACTTCCTCGCCACTGAGGAGGAGATACTGGCTCTATAATTGAGACTTTAATAGGCTATTCCGCAGATAAATGGGGAGTCTATCAGGGCAACGAGTAATCCCCCCCCTCCCCCCCTCATCACTACCCCGGGCGATAATGAGTGATTAGGGAGTAATCAGTGGCGTTTGTGATTAATCACCAAGGCATCCTGACCCCACGGGCCACACACCATTTCCATTAAAATGGGGGTCATGGGTGATGTAAAGGGTGATCAAATGGGGGTCATGGGGATAGGGGAGAAAGAATACTAATGGCATTTCTTGGTCATGACTGCCGTAACTAAAGGGGTCAATGGGTACTACTGTTCATTAATTAATGGGTATTATTGTTCATTAATTATCATAGCTTACATTACTAATTACAGGTGAGGCAGTATGTATGACCTTCGGGTGCACCAGGTGTGACCTTATGGGGGAAGGGTATAAACCCAGGGGTTAACACAGGCGTGACCACATGGGGTAATGACCCCCGAGGACAGCACGTGTGACCCCGAGGGACAGCAGCTGTGAACCTAGAGGCAACAGGTGTGACCCGAGGGAGGCAGGAGATGTGACCCCGGAGGGAAGCAGGTATGACCCCAGGGTCCAGTAGGTATGACCTCAAGGGAGCATGACGAGTCACCCAGGGGAGGACGTAGGTGTGACCCAGAGTCCAGTAGGTGTACAGCCCGTGAGGGGTGACCCCGTGGGAGGTAGTATGTGTGACCTGGGGGTATAAGACGCGCAACTCCGGGACACACACACACAAAAAAAAGGCCACACCCCGTGGCGGGGCAGGTAGTAAGGGGTGGGTCATGACACTCACCCAGGTTGCGATGGTTCTTGTCTCCCAGGGGCGCCCCGTCGTGCATGTAGCCGGAGGAGGAGTCGTGGTGAGGCCCCGTGGGGTCAGGCGGGGTGTCGTCCACGCCCGTCTCCACCGTGAAGTTGCCCCGGGCTGGGGCTAGCGGGGCGGGGACAAAAGGTTACGTCACATTACATCACTGAATACAACAGTATCAAATATAATCATATAATTACACTAATTACCATCATTAAGTAAATAATTTCAGTTAATCGAATAATATTCATATATAAATACAAGACAACAAATATACATTAACACTAAATTGGTCAACACTAAAAACCCAAAAGAAAATACCGGTTCATCTCCGAATATTGTAAATGTGGGTGAAGTTCTTTCTCATAAGAATATAATAACATTGTATGTCTAGTTCAACGGCTCGGACAAGACCTTATATAAATAGGGTGGGCGTATATGGCCTTAGGATTATCCTGAACAGTAGATAAGCCAAAATTCAGTAACATATTTATTTTTTTTTATTTATTTTGCTTTGTCGCCGTCTCCCACGTTTGCGAGCCAGCGCAAGGAAACAGATGAAAGAAATGGCCCAACCCACCCCCATACACAATGTATACATATACACGTCCACACACGCAAATATACACACCTACACATCTCAATGCACACACATATATACACACACAGACACATACATATATATATACCCATGCACACAATTCACACTGTCTGCCTTTATTCATTCCCATCGCCACCTCGCCACACATGGAATACCATAACATATATATATATATATATATATATATATATATATATATATATATATATATATATATATATATATATATATGCAACAATCACCACTGGAAAGATAAAATATAACGGTGAGTACTTTCGTTTATCACATCCTCAGACAAAGGATGTGATAAATGAGAGAACTACCGTTTTATTTTCTCTTTACAGTGATTGTTGCATATGTCTCTTCACGGTGAAGTAAACGTTCAGCATATATATATATATATATATATATATATATATATATATATATATATATATATATATATATATATATATATATATTATCCCTGGGGATAGGAGAGAAAGAATACTTCCCACGTATTCCCTGCGTGTCGTACAAGGCGACTAAAAGGGGAGGGAGCGGGGGGGCTGGAAATCCACCCCTCCCGTTTTTGTTTTTGTTTTCCTTTTTAATTTTCCAAAAGAAGAAACAGAGAAGGGGGCCAGGTGAGGATATTCCTTCAAAGGCCTAGTCTTCTGTTCTTAACACTACCTCGCTAACGCAGGAAATGACGAATGGTATGAAAGAAATATATATATATATATATATATATATATATATATATATATATATATATATATATATATATATATATATATATATATATAATTAGCCACAAACACAACATAAAAAACCTCCAATCACGCTACCACCATTTACATATCAGTTCAAATCATCACATTAGTGAGCAGTGTTAATACAGAAATCATAATAATATTTCGAACAACGTTCCAGTAAAATACAAGAGATAAAAAGAATAATTAAGCAAACTACTGAATGTAGAAATAATTACATTTAATAAAATTCAGTGAGTCAAGGAATATATATATATATATATATATATATATATATATATATATATATATATATATATATATATATATATATATACAGCCAAATAATAAGTTCCTAAAATACGAAAGTAAAATGTTAAGTGTTGAAAAATTTGATAATAAAACTAGTATAAAATAAAGAGGAAAGACTTTACAGAAGAGAAAAATAATCAAGTGGATAAAAATCTTTATGAGAAAAAGCCAAAAAAAATTATTTATTCAATGAATTTCCTGAGCTGAGTCTGCCCTCAACCAGCTCACAACAGATGTGAGAAGGCGTGAATCACACACACACACACACACACACCACATCCATACATACTTAATGTCTTTCCCAAGTTTTAAAGTTTCGAATGTCGTGAACAACAAGATCCCTCGCCATAACTCGCTGCCAGACGTATTCTCTCACAGCCGGATCGTATAATGTCAAGTATTACAGAATGACCAGGGACGTGGCACAACCCCAGCCCGGCCCCTCCCCTGGGCCAATCACAAGACGACACGACTCGCTCCTACGGAGGACGTGACGTCATCAGAGGGAGAGCCGCGGTGATGAAGAGATGTGCGATCTTTGGGAACGACGGTACGGTACGAGCTTTACGTATGACAGTGCGCTCTACCAGCACAAACGCACGACCCTTGAGCACGACGATACCCCTTGAGCACGACGTTACGACCCTTGAGCACGACGTTACGACCCTTGGAACACGACGCTACGACCCTTGAGCACGACGCTACGACCCTTGAACACGACGCTACGACCCTTGAGCACGACGCTACGACCCTTGAGCACGACGCTACGACCCATTTATAAGATAGCCTGGCCTTTGATCTGACTAAATTGAGTGTCGTGTTACAAAACCCAGAACACCACACCAAACGGGTCGTACCGTTCGTGGTCAAGGGTCGCACCACCATACCCAAAGGTCGTTCCATGATACTCGAAGGAGGGTCGTCCCGTCGTGCCCAAGATGTTCAATATTCAACCAGACCGTCGATAACACGGCAATAAAATGGAGTCCCGAATATCGCGTCCAAACCATTATCAAGGTCAACCACGAAGACCAAAGGTGGAGTGATAGAATATTTCTATGAGTTAATTCCTAATCTCTGTCGACTACGTCTCTCGGTTAGTGACAGCTAACACAGGGAACCTACTCCTTCGGTGTGAGTGTAGAACACGACATATACTTCCCCTGTAACACAAGGAACCTACTCCTTCGGTGTGAGTGTAGAACACGACATATACTTCCCCCGTGTCGCCAGCTTTGATATGTAATGCACATCTTGCAATAGGTGGAGCTTCGGGAAGTACGTAAAGTCTAGTGTCGTGAGCATACGACATGGCAAAACTAGATCTCTCTCTCTCTCTCTCTCTCTCTCTCTCTCTCTCTCTCTCTCTCTCTCTCTCTCTCTCTCTCTCCTTGTAATCTTGCCACTCGGTAAAACATTATCGACTGGTGTCAAGAATAGACAGGACAAGGCCCAATCACTCTCTCCTCAACAAGAAGTTAAAAGTACGACTATTTTTACACACACACACACACACGCTGACGCTGCCGCGTGTTCAGACCATGTATCTTGTTCTATAACAAATTAAGCTCCTGAGCACTACGGTACGACCCCTGAGCACGACGATACGACCCTTGAGCACAATGATACGGCCCTTGAGCACAATGGTACGACCCTTGAGCACAATGGTACCCTTGAGCATGACTGTAGGGTCATTGAAGACAACGACATGACCCTTGGGTATGACGACCTGGCTAAGCTTAGACCTGACCCCCAAAGGCTAGGCCATCATACCCTTGGGGTCGTACCGCTGTGCTCAAAGGTCGTACAGTCGTGCTCAAGAGGTTGACTTTAACACTGTCCTAAGATCAACAGATGAACAAGAAGTACATGATGTTGTGTCCTCAGCCCACACCAGTGGGAGACGCGACCGTTCTCTGCTGTGTTGCAAGGTCACACCACACAGGCTTTTGAGGACTTAACGACCGAACATTGAAAGCTTGAACGAGCTACTGCTCCATCACCAGCTGCTCCAACACTATCTACTCCAACAATGGCTGCTCCATCACTAGCTGCTCCAACACTATCTACTCCAACAATGGCTACTCCATCACTAACTACTTCAACACTAGCTGCTCCAACACTATCTACTCCAACAATGGCTACTCCATCACTAACTACTTCAACACTAGCTGCTCCAACACTATCTACTCCAACAATGGCTTCTCCATCACTAACTACTTCAACACTAGCTGCTCCAACACTATCTACTCCAACAATTGCTACTCCATCACTAACTACTTCAACACTAGCTGCTCCAACACTATCTACTCCAACAATGGCTTCTCCATCACTAACTACTTCAACACTAGCTGCTCCAACACTATCTACTCCAACAATGGCTTCTCCATCACTATCTACTTCAACAATATCTGCTCCAACACTATTACTCCAACAATGGCTTCTCCATCACTAACTACTTCAACATTAGCTACTCCAAACACTATCTACTCCAACAATGGCTTCTCCATCACTAACTACTTCAACACTAGCTGCTCCAACACTATTACTCCAACAATGGCTTCTCCATCACTAACTACTTCAACACTAGCTGCTCCAACACTATTACTCCAACAATGGCTTCTCCATCACTAACTACTTCAACACTAGCTGCTCCAACACTATCTACTCCAACAATGGCTTCTCCATCACTAACTACTTCAACACTAGCTGCTCCAACACTATCTACTCCAACAATGGCTTCTCCATCACTAACTACTTCAACACTAGCTGCTCCAACACTATTACTCCAACAATGGCTGCTCCATCACTAGCTGCTCCAACACTATTACTCCAACAATGGCTTCTCCATCACTAACTACTTCAACACTAGCTGCTCCAACACTATTACTCCAACAATGGCTTCTCCATCACTAACTACTTCAACACTAGCTGCTCCAACACTATTACTCCAACAATGGCTTCTCCATCACTAACTACTTCAACACTAGCTGCTCCAACACTATTACTCCAACAATGGCTTCTCCATCACTAACTACTTCAACACTAGCTGCTCCAACACTATCTACTCCAACAATGGCTTCTCCATCACTAACTACTTCAACACTAGCTGCTCCAACACTATTACTCCAACAATGGCTTCTCCATCACTAACTACTTCAACACTAGCTGCTCCAACACTATTACTCCAACAATGGCTTCTCCATCACTAACTACTTCAACACTAGCTGCTCCAACACTATTACTCCAACAATGGCTTCTCCATCACTAACTACTTCAACACTAGCTGCTCCAACACTATTACTCCAACAATGGCTTCTCCATCACTAACTACTTCAACACTAGCTGCTCCAACACTATTACTCCAACAATGGCTTCTCCATCACTAACTACTTCAACACTAGCTGCTCCAACACTATTACTCCAACAATGGCTTCTCCATCACTAACTACTTCAACACTAGCTGCTCCAACACTATCTACTCCAACAATGGCTTCTCCATCACTAACTACTTCAACACTAGCTGCTCCAACACTATTACTCCAACAATGGCTTCTCCATCACTAACTACTTCAACACTAGCTGCTCCAACACTATTACTCCAACAATGGCTGCTCCATCACTAGCTGCTCCAACACTATTACTCCAACAATGGCTTCTCCATCACTAACTACTTCAACACTAGCTGCTCCAACACTATTACTCCAACAATGGCTGCTCCATCACTAGCTGCTCCAACACTATTACTCCAACAATGGCTGCTCCATCACTAGCTGCTCCAACACTATTACTCCAACAATGGCTTCTCCATCACTAACTACTTCAACACTAGCTGCTCCAACACTATCTACTCCAACAATGGCTGCTCCATCACTAGCTGCTCCAACACTATTACTCCAACAATGGCTTCTCCATCACTAACTACTTCAACACTAGCTGCTCCAACACTATTACTCCAACAATGGCTTCTCCATCACTAACTACTTCAACACTAGCTGCTCCAACACTATTACTCCAACAATGGCTTCTCCATCACTAACTACTTCAACACTAGCTGCTCCAACACTATTACTCCAACAATGGCTGCTCCATCACTAGCTGCTCCAACACTATCTACTCCAACAATGGCTTCTCCATCACTAACTACTTCAACACTAGCTGCTCCAACACTATTACTCCAACAATGGCTTCTCCATCACTAACTACTTCAACACTAGCTGCTCCAACACTATCTACTCCAACAATGGCTTCTCCATCACTAACTACTTCAACACTAGCTGCTCCAACACTATTACTCCAACAATGGCTTCTCCATCACTAACTACTTCAACACTAGCTGCTCCAACACTATCTACTCCAACAATGGCTTCTCCATCACTAACTACTTCAACACTAGCTGCTCCAACACTATTACTCCAACAATGGCTTCTCCATCACTAACTACTTCAACACTAGCTGCTCCAACACTATCTACTCCAACAATGGCTTCTCCATCACTAACTACTTCAACACTAGCTGCTCCAACACTATTACTCCAACAATGGCTTCTCCATCACTAACTACTTCAACACTAGCTGCTCCAACACTATCTACTCCAACAATGGCTTCTCCATCACTAACTACTTCAACACTAGCTGCTCCAACACTATTACTCCAACAATGGCTTCTCCATCACTAACTACTTCAACACTAGCTGCTCCAACACTATTACTCCAACAATGGCTTCTCCATCACTAACTACTTCAACACTAGCTGCTCCAACACTATTACTCCAACAATGGCTTCTCCATCACTAACTACTTCAACACTAGCTGCTCCAACACTATTACTCCAACAATGGCTTCTCCATCACTAACTACTTCAACACTAGCTGCTCCAACACTATTACTCCAACAATGGCTTCTCCATCACTAACTACTTCAACACTAGCTGCTCCAACACTATCTACTCCAACAATGGCTTCTCCATCACTAACTACTTCAACACTAGCTGCTCCAACACTATTACTCCAACAATGGCTTCTCCATCACTAACTACTTCAACACTAGCTGCTCCAACACTATCTACTCCAACAATGGCTTCTCCATCACTAACTACTTCAACACTAGCTGCTCCAACACTATTACTCCAACAATGGCTTCTCCATCACTAACTACTTCAACACTAGCTGCTCCAACACTATTACTCCAACAATGGCTGCTCCATCACTAGCTGCTCCAACACTATTACTCCAACAATGGCTTCTCCATCACTAACTACTTCAACACTAGCTGCTCCAACACTATCTACTCCAACAATGGCTTCTCCATCACTAACTACTTCAACACTAGCTGCTCCAACACTATTACTCCAACAATGGCTTCTCCATCACTAACTACTTCAACACTAGCTGCTCCAACACTATCTACTCCAACAATGGCTTCTCCATCACTAACTACTTCAACACTAGCTGCTCCAACACTATCTACTCCAACAATGGCTGCTCCATCACTAGCTGCTCCAACACTATTACTCCAACAATGGCTTCTCCATCACTAACTACTTCAACACTAGCTGCTCCAACACTATCTACTCCAACAATGGCTTCTCCATCACTAACTACTTCAACACTAGCTGCTCCAACACTATTACTCCAACAATGGCTTCTCCATCACTAACTACTTCAACACTAGCTGCTCCAACACTATCTACTCCAACAATGGCTTCTCCATCACTAACTACTTCAACACTAGCTGCTCCAACACTATTACTCCAACAATGGCTTCTCCATCACTAACTACTTCAACACTAGCTGCTCCAACACTATTACTCCAACAATGGCTTCTCCATCACTAACTACTTCAACACTAGCTGCTCCAACACTATTACTCCAACAATGGCTTCTCCATCACTAACTACTTCAACACTAGCTGCTCCAACACTATTACTCCAACAATGGCTTCTCCATCACTAACTACTTCAACACTAGCTGCTCCAACACTATTACTCCAACAATGGCTTCTCCATCACTAACTACTTCAACACTAGCTGCTCCAACACTATCTACTCCAACAATGGCTTCTCCATCACTAACTACTTCAACACTAGCTGCTCCAACACTATTACTCCAACAATGGCTTCTCCATCACTAACTACTTCAACACTAGCTGCTCCAACACTATCTACTCCAACAATGGCTTCTCCATCACTAACTACTTCAACACTAGCTGCTCCAACACTATTACTCCAACAATGGCTTCTCCATCACTAACTACTTCAACACTAGCTGCTCCAACACTATCTACTCCAACAATGGCTTCTCCATCACTAACTACTTCAACACTAGCTGCTCCAACACTATTACTCCAACAATGGCTTCTCCATCACTAACTACTTCAACACTAGCTGCTCCAACACTATTACTCCAACAATGGCTTCTCCATCACTAACTACTTCAACACTAGCTGCTCCAACACTATTACTCCAACAATGGCTTCTCCATCACTAACTACTTCAACACTAGCTGCTCCAACACTATTACTCCAACAATGGCTTCTCCATCACTAACTACTTCAACACTAGCTGCTCCAACACTATCTACTCCAACAATGGCTTCTCCATCACTAACTACTTCAACACTAGCTGCTCCAACACTATCTACTCCAACAATGGCTTCTCCATCACTAACTACTTCAACACTAGCTGCTCCAACACTATTACTCCAACAATGGCTTCTCCATCACTAACTACTTCAACACTAGCTGCTCCAACACTATTACTCCAACAATGGCTTCTCCATCACTAACTACTTCAACACTAGCTGCTCCAACACTATTACTCCAACAATGGCTTCTCCATCACTAACTACTTCAACACTAGCTGCTCCAACACTATTACTCCAACAATGGCTTCTCCATCACTAACTACTTCAACACTAGCTGCTCCAACACTATTACTCCAACAATGGCTGCTCCATCACTAGCTGCTCCAACACTATCTACTCCAACAATGGCTTCTCCATCACTAACTACTTCAACACTAGCTGCTCCAACACTATTACTCCAACAATGGCTTCTCCATCACTAACTACTTCAACACTAGCTGCTCCAACACTATTACTCCAACAATGGCTTCTCCATCACTAACTACTTCAACACTAGCTGCTCCAACACTATTACTCCAACAATGGCTTCTCCATCACTAACTACTTCAACACTAGCTGCTCCAACACTATCTACTCCAACAATGGCTTCTCCATCACTAACTACTTCAACACTAGCTGCTCCAACACTATTACTCCAACAATGGCTTCTCCATCACTAACTACTTCAACACTAGCTGCTCCAACACTATTACTCCAACAATGGCTTCTCCATCACTAACTACTTCAACACTAGCTGCTCCAACACTATTACTCCAACAATGGCTTCTCCATCACTAACTACTTCAACACTAGCTGCTCCAACACTATTACTCCAACAATGGCTTCTCCATCACTAACTACTTCAACACTAGCTGCTCCAACACTATTACTCCAACAATGGCTTCTCCATCACTAACTACTTCAACACTAGCTGCTCCAACACTATTACTCCAACAATGGCTGCTCCATCACTAGCTGCTCCAACACTATTACTCCAACAATGGCTTCTCCATCACTAACTACTTCAACACTAGCTGCTCCAACACTATTACTCCAACAATGGCTTCTCCATCACTAACTACTTCAACACTAGCTGCTCCAACACTATTACTCCAACAATGGCTTCTCCATCACTAACTACTTCAACACTAGCTGCTCCAACACTATTACTCCAACAATGGCTTCTCCATCACTAACTACTTCAACACTAGCTGCTCCAACACTATCTACTCCAACAATGGCTTCTCCATCACTAACTACTTCAACACTAGCTGCTCCAACACTATTACTCCAACAATGGCTTCATATTTTCCACTATATATAGGTTGTTGTACAAGTTTTCCACTGAATACAAGGTGTTCTACATGTTTTCCACTGTATATAGGGTGTTCATGTTTCCCACGCTATACTGAATGTTCTACGTTTCCCACTGAATATAGGGTGTTCTACACGTTTCCCACTGTATATAAGGTGTTCTACATGTTTGCCACTGTATATAGGGTGTTCTACGTATTTCCCACTTTATATAGGGTGTTCTATGTGTTTCCCACTGTACATAGGGTGTTCTACATGCATCCCACTGTATACAGGGTGTTCTACATGCATCCCACTGTATATGGGGTGTTCTACATGTTTCCCACTGTATATTGGATGCTTCAGCTTTTCCTCATTGTAAATCTACAGCCTGAAATCAGTGGAATTTAATTCTTACCACGAGCCGACGGAGATTCCCACTGGGGTAAAAAAATGATACGATAATCCATTAAGAAATCTAATAATTCAAGAACTTTGTTGCCACTGGACATTAGCAGTAGTCCTGAATGATAAACGTTAATCCACGTTAACACATTAACTAAGACTCTTAACGAGTCAATTAGCGGGCGGATATATTACCTACTCTGCAAGTACAGCAAAACCTTTCTAAATATAACAATCTGTTAACCGAAAATAATTTGGGAGAAACTTTTCTTTTTAGCTAAGGGTACGCAATTAAAGAAATCTACATACTCAGCCGTTTTATCTGGAAATACTTCGGTTTACAGATGGTTTTCCGGTTAATGGAGGTCTAACATGCGTCACTTTCAGATATTCAGCCATCGACTTTGACAAATTATCTCTGTGAGTTTCATACATAATATATATATATATATATATATATATATATATATATATATATATATATATATATATATATATATATATATATATATTCTATTTTCCTAAAAGAAGGAACAGAGAAGGGGGCCAGATGAGGATATTCCCTCAAAGGCCCAGTCCTCTGTTCTTAACGCTACCTCGCTAACGCGGGAAATGGCGAAGTTTGAAAAAAAAAAATATATATATATATATATATATATATATATATATATATATATATATATATATATATATATATATATATATATATATTCCTATGAGTCCACGGAAACGATAAGTTTGCAAGTGCACTTTCGTGTAATAATCACATAATCAAGGGAGATACAAGACAGAAATATAACAGTCAGTTGGTATACAACGAAGAGACGTAGATATGACGCCATCTGGTAAGCATGCGATAGTCCAATATATATATATGTGTGTGTGTGTGTGTGTGTGTGTGTGTGTGTGTGTGTGTGTGTGTGTGTGTGTGTGTGCTGGGAGCAGGTTTTCTCTAATGCATATAAGTTAATACGAGTCGCTGACCAACCCGGTCTTGCGTTACGAAGGTTAGAGAGCATCAGACGAGCCCAACCTAACCTCAACGCCACACCCGAACAATAACGGTCTCGCTTGGCTTGACTTAGTGTATTTAGCGATGGACTGTCTATATTCCTAGTTCGAGTACGAATGTTCTGTGTTTCCTCTTTTGTAATGTTTTTTCCTTATATTTCTATATCCATATTTTGTATTTAGGTTGAAGCTCATATTACCAGTCATGATATTGTTAATCTGTACCGTTTATAGTGGTTTCCCTCGCTTTTTACTCTCTATGAACTGTGGTTTGCTTCTTATATACATATTTGCGTTTTACATTTCTGATCAGTGATCTACTGGTTGTATTTTGGCTAGATCACTCATGTTATCAAGCCTTGGATTCATCACGAACGCTCATATATTTCTTAACGACTGCGGACCTGTGGTTCCTCAATGCCATTACATAGGACATTAGGCGGGTAATGAAGTAAGAAAAGCCTTCAGTATGATATTTTATGACTCAATGACTCAAGAAAAAAAAAATGAGCCATAGCAAATTGTTAATCGATATGCATTAAAATGCGAACCGTAATATCTTCCTTTCGTTAAGGGGACATATTTTAGAAAAATATAAAATCCCGCTCATGTAAGCACAAAAAGACACGTCAACAATTTTATTCAGTTAACAAAGGTCTTATGTACGCATTCTTCGATTAGACTTAAGAAACGCATGACACTGGATCTCTAAATTGATGATATAAAAATAGGTCCAACTATTTTCAATTTAAAGAGTAAGAAAAGAAGAAATAAAACCCCGAAATCAAACCCACTTCATCGAAACAGAATACAAGCTCCCTGACTACCTTAAATGCTTAGTAAACGAGTCTACATCTACGCCTATTTTTTCATTCTTTGTTTCGTTGATAAACAAGTGAGGGAACAGAGCACCGTTGTGCTTTCGATGTGTCTACATGCAGTACAAGACCACCTCCACGAGCCTACACAGCCACACAATGAACCCTTCCTTCAAAATGTGTCCAGATCGAGAGAGAATGCATGGAACGTGCACTGGGATCACTTCGCTCTACAGATACTGTAATTACATAGGCTTTTACACAACCAGGCCAGAGGGTACTAACGTAGGAAATATTCTTAGTCAATCATCTCTCCATCATCATCTCTCTTAGTAAGGTCTACTGAGACCGAGATCTTAAAGTGACGAGTACTTTCCACCGAGAGTTTTGCCAAACGACAGGGGTAATGGCTAGCGCGCAGCGCTTACCGCGGGAAAATGTAGAGTAACAACAAAGAACAGAGAGAGAGAGAGAGAGAGAGAGAGAGAGAGAGAGAGAGAGAGAGAGAGAGAGAGAGAGAGAGACGGCTGGGCTCTCTCTCACCCGACCAGTTTACACAAAGGTCAGTAAACCGGGAGATTCCATTTCCTCAGTCCCCGCGCGTCTTAACCTGTTACCTATTTCATGATGGCTGTCAGGCGATAGGCTCATCAGCCAGGGCGCTCCCTACCTCCCCGTGGGCCATACCCGATCGATTATGTAAGGCGAGGTGGCACATCGCCACGAAGCAGGTCGCACCGATATGCACCACTGGTAAGCATACGAACACCATCCTAAAAACTCGGGCCTGTGTATGGGATTCAAGAGGCTATGTTGCACATGTCGTTGAGGGTATTACTTATGTTGAATTCAATCGGTATGTTGGACGTTTATGTCCTGATCCCATGAATACGACGGTACGATCCTCCAACACGACGTTTTCGACCCTTGGGTATAGAGTCGGGTCAGTTTTTTGTTCTAACAGTAATATACAACTTTCTTCTTCTTTCATAACTGTTTGCAGTTTCCCGCAGTTAGCGCTTTAAATAGACTTAAAGGGATCACTTTCGCTCACATCCATTCTCTAGCTGTCATGTGTAATGCACCGAAACCACAGCTCCCTACCTACAACCAGACCTCACATACCTTTTCTGTGGTTTTCTCTGGCTGCTTCATATGCCCTGTTTCAGTCCAATGACAGCAAGTCACTCCCTGTATACCACATCGCTCCAATGCAATTTATCCCGTCATCACCTTCCTTCATGTTCAGTCCCCGAGCACTCAAAACCTTATTCTCTCCATCATTCCACTTCCAATTCGGTATCTCCTTTCTCCTTGTCCCCTCCATTCTGACACATATATTCTCTTTGTCAACCTCTCTCCTCCCACTTTCTCTCCTTATGTCGAAACCATTCAAGCACACTCTCTTCTGCTCTCTCAGCCACACACTTCTTACCACACGTGTGTGTGCGTAATATATATATATATATATATATATATATATATATATATATATATATATATATATATATATATATATATATATATATGTGTAATTTTTTTTTTTGGATCTCGTCCAAACATGTGCCGACAGACATTTTGACACGCACTCAACCTGGCCTTAATGGAGATATCCAGCGGACGTATTAAGTATTCAAAGGCCGACCTGTCTGGTAGGTCTCATCACCACCCTGATACCCACTCCACTCTACTATCCTCCTTTCTTCGTTCTTGTAGCTCATTTTCCCTATTACATTACTCTAACACCAACCCACCCCTCAACTCTCTACCTTAATGGCTAATACTGTTCCACGAACCTCCCCCCCTCCAAACTTCTCCACCTCCACTTCCTCTTGTATCTCCTCTCCTCCTCTCTCCTCCTCCTCCTCCTCAGACTGTCAATCCCTCATCCTCGCCCCCTTCAACACTCACTGGAGACGAAGAAGATCTCGGAGATGATGATCCAACGCGCCTCGTAAAAGAGCTGGATCTTGACGTACTTGCCGACGCGCTGGTGGAGTTTGATGGTGACGTTGCGGGCGTACTCGGAGACCTCGTCCTCCATGTAGTTGTAGTCGACCGGGTGGGCGCTGAAGTAGCGGCCGCCCACGCTGAAGAACACCCGCGCCCGAGAGAACACCTGGCGAGAGACACGGGGAAGGGGGGAAGGTTAATGTGAGGTGAGGATCTGTGTTGCTCTCCTGAACGGAGAGGTGGCCAGAAGTGCTGAGGACAAAGTGTGTCGGAGAGAGAGAGACAATTTTAGATACAGACACATTCATAGCTAGAAAGATACTTACAAGTAAATAGGTTGATAGGTTAATAGACAGCCACATAAGAAGACAGACAAAGAGGCATATGGAGATATATAACATAGGTAGACAGATAACCCGGAGAAAAATTAAAAGCAAAATCTGGAATATGGAGTTTAAACAGAGAGAGAGAGAGAGAGAGAGAGAGAGAGAGAGAGAGAGAGAGAGAGAGAGAGAGAGAGAGAGAGAGAGAGAGAGAGAGCCGCAGGTGTAGGGTCAATACGGCAAGACACTTGCTGGTGCACATGACACCTGTATTAGTATCAGTGTTATGGGGAAACTGTAGTTAGTGAGAACATCATGTGATGGTAGGACTGCCTTCAAAAGAGAATTAGAAAACATCTTAGCATCATGTAGAGGAAAGGGGTAAAGAATAGTGAAAGAGAGAACTAAGGAATATCTAAGTAATTTATACATTAAAGAACAATTGCATGAATGGACTGGAGAACAACTGAACATCCTTAAAGGGATGGTGAACACATGTAGAAAGAACCTGAGAACAAGTCAGTATCATAAGGGGTTAAAAGAACACAGCACAGAACACTACGTCATCATTGTGTTGTGGGGAAGGGGTTTAAAGAACATCAGAGGAGAGAACACCTGGGGTTCGAATAAACAACACGATAGAAAACATAGTTTCTATTTGCGAGATCATGAAAGTCTTTCAGCCCACCGTCTGGCCCCCAGCATCACACACACACACACACACACACACACACACTCCCTCCATCGCAAGAAACCCACAATAGCCATTTACAATACAAGCTCACATATGCCCCCAACCCGTGGGCAAGATCGTGGGACGGGGGGGGGGGGGGGGGTGTTGTCCCTGGGGAGTGGGTAGGTAGGAGGGGGGGGGGTGAGGAGGGGAGGGTTCAATAAATAGAACACGGACGAGGGGACAAGCGGCGAGCGTCCACTACGACAGATGAGTCCTGGTCTAATTTTGGAACAGTGAAGATGGGAGGATGAGCGAGGGGAAGGAGGCGTAGAGAGAGAGAGAGAGAGAGAGAGAGAGAGAGAGAGAGAGAGAGAGAGAGAGAGAGAGAGAGAGAGAGGAGGGAGGGACAGGATGATGGAGTAAGATCTATTTTTTACACATCAGTCAATGGGGGAGAATTTTCTCCTCCCGGTTGGAGTGTTGGTGGGGTGTACAGATAAGCCTTGTCCATGTGTGTATAGGGAAATTAGTCGGTTTAAATAACGTTGGGCCATCCATCATCATGCCTTATCATCCACCACCTGTGGTGACGTCACGGGTGTTAGATGGTTCGGGGGGAGGAACGAGGCGATTGGGCCGGTGTGGAGGGGGAGGCCAGACGGTGGTGGTGGTGGTGGTGTTGGTGTAACAAGGGGGTGGTAAAAGAGGGAGATAGGGAGAGAGACTTACATGGCAAAGACAGACACCAGAAGTTCCCCGTTGGCCCATCTCTAGGTGATCTGTTACTGGACTTTAATCTCAAATGTCCTTATAGCAACTGGACGGGGTAGGTATAGAAGAGTAAGAGGCTTCTATTTCTTCCCCCGCCCCCCCTGCAACCTCCACTCCCCCCGGCAACAACAACCGGCAGGACGAAAGAAAAAAAAAATAATGGGAGAAAAACTATGCATTGTTGAAGTACGCCAACATGGAATTCAACAGGGTAGAAAGAAATGGAAGTCCTACTCGAAAGTCTTAATGCATTACCCCACCCTGTGTTGCAAGGCAATGTAGTCTTAGGATTTAGAATGTAAATAAATGGAGTCATTGTGAATATGTATTACAAAACTTTCCCCCTGTGTTCAGTCAGGTGATGGCTGAACTGATGAAGGATATGTCTAACCGCTTATTAATGTTATTCATAACCTTTGCAACGACAACCTTTGACGGTAACGTATTCCAGTTTGCGACACATCGATAAGCACAGAAACCTTTACCCAAGTTAATATTACATCTTTTAACGTTAAGTTTTATCTCATTGGTCCTGGTAACTGTCTTGTATTCAACAGCGATCTTCGTCCTTTACGTTGTCGAATGTATTCAAGATCTTTTGAAAACGACTCAGACCACTGCAAAGTGGAAGCTTCTAGCAGGAAAACCTGATCGAATCTTCTCACCCTCTCTTCATACGCCAAGATTCACGGAGATGGACTCGAAGTTTTGTCGCCCGTGCTTGTACCCGTTCCAGTTTTACCTCCTCTTTCTTGTTAGTTTGGCGACCAGAATAGGACCGCACATTCAAGGTCAAGTTTGAACGCTGTAACAGGTCAGAATTACTTCAAGCTATGAAACTTAGTACCATAGACAGTCTAATATACTCCCGGCTGTCACTTCTACCAAATCCAAGATACATCTCTTCATTCACTTTACTTCGCGGATTTCTATAATATATATATGATAGTAGTGTTTCGTATTCTTATTTCCAAAGTGTACTGTTTTCAATTTATCTACATCAACCTTCATCTGGCATGTATTTACCACTGTTTTAGCCAATTAAAAGAATATCTTGGATTATCTAAGTCCTGCCTAAGTACTACAACCTAGTGTTCTGTATCACCCGCAAACTTGTAGATCTACAGTACGAGCCCTACAGTTGCAGAGCACTGATGTACCTTATGAAAAGTCTAGACCCAAGGACCGATCCCTGTGGTACACCACTGGTCACGGGCAGCCAGTCCGCGCCTTCGTCATCTGAAGCTACACGTAGCATACAGTCGGTGACTCAGTCCATGACCATAATTCGTCCCCTGTTCCATGTGACTGCAATTTACGTTGTAAATCTCCCCCGTGTCACTCTATCGAATGCTTTCTGAAAGATATATTACATCAAGGGCTATTTTTGAGTCCCAGTTGTCATCTAAAACAGTTAAGAATTTCATTAAATTCATCATACAGGATATTTTGTAGCGAAAGCCACGCTGGTCGTTTCGTAATCTAAAAAGTCACGATTTTGTTGCATCATTTCTTCTACCTGGGACTGACGTGTTGCTAATTGGGCGGTAAATCAAGGCACATCTTTTATAATAGGGGTGACAGTCGCCAACTTGCAGTCTTTAGGTACCTAACTCTATGTTAGTTATTTGTTATATATTCTCGTTATCGGAAATAACTATTGCCGTCTCACCTCCATCTGCTATCTTGGTGCTAAGTCACCAGGGCCAACTGATAGGTTGGGGTTCAAATGGTCAAAGTATTGTAGTACTTTCATCAACCTTACCGTCCGCCACTTTTGCTGTTTGGTCAACAGATCCTCGAAACATATCCAGCGGCTGCAAGACGCACGAGTCTTGTTCGACGGTATTTACAGAGTTGATGAATTGAGTTATTATGTTTGTAATGTTAGTTGAGACGGCACGGGCAGCCGAGGTCCTAATCAAGGCCATCCCATTAACGATATATAATACATATTCGCCATTTCCCGAGTTAGCGAGGTAGCGTTAGGAACAGGGGACTGAGCCTTAGAGAGAATATCCTCACTTGGCCCCCTTCTCTGTTCCTTCTTTTGGAAAAAATAAAACGGGAGGGGAGGATTTGTAGCCCCCCGCTCCCCCCTCTTTTAGTCGCCTTCTGCGACACGCAGGGAATACGTGGCAATAAAAAGAGTGTGGTTGAGAGAGCAGAAAAGGGTGTATTGAAATGGTTTGGTCACATAAAATAAGTGAGGAAAGATTGACAAAGGGGATATATGTGTCAGAGGTGGAGGGAACGAGGAGAAGTGGGAGACCAAATTGGAGGTGGAAGGATGGAGCGAAAAAGATTTTAAGCGATCGCGGCCTGAACATACAGGATGGTGAAAGGCGCGCAAGGAATAGAGTGAATTGGAACGATGTGGTATACTGGGGTCGACGTGCTGTCAATGGATTGAACCAGGGCATGTGAAGCGTCTGGGGTAAACCATGGTAAGTTTTGTTTGGCCTGGATGTGGAAAGGGAGCTGTGGTTTCGGTGCATTATACATGACAGCTAGAGTGTTAGTGTGGTCAAATGTGGCCTTTCTTGTCCTTTCCTAACGCTATCTCGCGCACATGCGGGTGGACGGGGGATATCATTTCATGTGTGGCGGGGTGGCGGCGGGAAGGGATGAAGGCAGCTTTTATGAATATGTGCATGTGTATATATGTATATGTATGTATACGTTGAAATGTATAGTTAAGAATGTGTGCGTGTGTGGGCGTTTATATATATACATGTGTATGTGGGTGGATTGGGCCATTCTTTCGTCTGTTTCCTTGCGGTACCTTGCTAACACGAGAGACAG